>NC_136273.1:61634215-61863030 GCF_964187855.1 Myxine glutinosa | reverse complement strand
ATTTCGGGAGTTCGAGTGGAGTCCAGAGTTGAGAGAGTTGAGTCGCAGAGTTCGTTGTTACAGTTCCGTACCAGAGTTCGTGGCAGTTGGCACAGGACACGGTTCGTTGCACAGTTCGTCGGAGTTGGCACAGGACACGGTTCGTTGAACATTCGTGACCACAGCTCGTTGCAGTTGGCAGTTGGCACTTGGTTTTGGTTGCTTCGTGCAGCCCTGCGGTGGACCGTTGGAGCAAAGGAGCTCGTGGTGTGTGTGGGCCGTTGGACCGACGAGGCCTGGTGGCGCTTGGAGGCGGACGCAGAGGGCCGTGGAACTTGGAGCGAGGTGTGCGATCGGGCCGAAAGGAGCGGTGTTGGACGGCAGCCACAAAGACGACGAAAGACCAGATAAGCCCGAATCCGCGTACATTTTGAACGACGTGACGTGTTCTTTTCGTAATTAATCTCCCTCGTTTTGTGTTTGATATCAGTCGTGTGGGGACGTCCCGATTTAGTTATTAGTATTACCGGCGCGTGTTTTTTTCACTGTTATTACTTTTCAATAATAAATCCTTATATTATTTTCTGTACATATTTGAACGCAGTTTCCTGGGTGTTTCATTTTAATAGATAAGGCTGTGGAGCTCGTTGCGTCTGGCCTCCCGCGCGTTTAACTTTGTGTTGAGCTTGAATCCGCCATTGAGTTTTCGCCTCGGGAGTGTAAAGTCTCGCAATCGGTCATCCGTGTTACCCTACGGTGTTCACCAAGGGTAGTCACGCGACAATACTTATTCCCCAGGTGGAGTTCTTTACAATTAACCACATTTCAGTTTTTTCCATGGAGCGATTTTGGAGATATAGAGGTGCAACGTTTTTCTGTTTTTTCAAGATGGCGCCTGTTCCACGTGACCTATGACGTCATAATTATCATTAAAATATTCTACAGGAGGAGGCGCTCCTATGGTGAAAACTTCCTGTCCTTTGGACCAACAATTGCAGAGAATTTTTTTTTTTCATACTGATCGGATCAAACGTACTTGTCGAATTATGACGTCATAATGAAAGCACAAATGACATCATAATTAACATCTTATTCCCCATGGGGAATACTTGACAATGAACTATGTTTGTTTATTTATTTTCCATTGAGCTGTTTCGGAGATATGGAGGTGCATCGTTTTTCCAAAATTGCGTCCGTACTACGTGACTTATGAATATGATGTCATAATTATGAATGAAAAATTATACAGGCAGAGGCGCTTCCATGGTGAAAATTTCGTGTAAATCGATCCAATTGTTGCCGAGAAAATAAATGTGAAAAATGCAGACCCATCTGCGTACGCCAGACGTACGCACTTACCCGATCGCCTAACCCTGCTTTTTGCTTCGCGAATGCAGGGTAAAGATTACAATTGTTCCCTTGGTCTCCTGCTCAGGTTCACAAAACGCAGGTGCCTAATTTGTGCCCCTGAGAGTTTTGTTTCTGTTGTGAGTCCAGGTGACACTCGTATACGTGTTTGCCTCAAAGCAGTTTGTTTATGAAACCATCCAATGGGATAATCGTTTTGTACCGGTCGCGTGAACATGCTGTGTTTGCTGCAGCAACTCCAAACCCATATCAGGGAAGACAGTTGCTGCTTATCCGCGATTGTGTGATGTGTGTTGCCAATTGAATGGATCACACTTAAACTTTGCATGGTGCTCTGGATAGATAACGGGCTTTGACACTTTTTCTGTACAAAAGCTCGGCTCATGGAAGAGTGGGGACAGATGGTAAGAAGGAAACATACTGGCCGTGAGGTCACAGTTGTCACAACAAGGAAGGAGATGAAACAACAGGAAAACAGTAAGGAGAAGAGGAGAGGAAACAGAGTAACCTGCAAGTAAGAGGGTTGGATTCGGGGTTAATAAAGATATAAAAGGTCATGGGTAGGGAAGGGTTGGCTAGAAGATAGTGGTGCACTGCTTAATTGAAGTGCTGGTGGGAAGAGTGGGATTGAACCTCCTCCAAAAGAAAGTTCAACAGATTGGATAAAATAAAAGTAAAAGAGTTGTTGTTGTTCTTTTTGTTGTTGTTGTTGTTGTTGTTGTATAGCCTCGGACAGGTCTCTCGAGCAAGCTCACAGCACGGTCATGGCTGATCAATCTCCCAGGAGCGACCAAGAGATGCACCACATCTGCTTCACAAAGTTAGGGCCACGACAGAGTTAGTGATCGATGGGCACTCTGACCATGATCGCGTTGCCGTGACGAATCCGAGTGGCAGGGAAGAATGGGGAAGATTTGGCCACTGGTTTGCTTTGGGGTGGGAGGGGGGAGGTACAACCACCACGAAGAGGCATCCCTGATAATTGCAGTAAAGGAGTTGAGGTGTGTAGTACAGCTGAAATTTGGGAGACTAGCAAGTTGCCCGTGACCACATGGGATTCTAAACGGGGTAGGGATGAAGGCGGCAAAAACGCAAATGGCGTCTTCATTCATCGAGCCGTTAAGCTGGGAGAAACAATTCCCATTTATTGCCACGTCTGATGCAATTTAATGCTCGAATGGCGGTGCTCCATTTGAAACTGTTCGATATATGTATATTTTCCATGCCTTGGGTCCATAATGAAAATTTGTATTGGTCTCAAAGCCAGTGACCAAGAGCAAATTAATAGTAGGATTAACCAGGAAGAGATTACTGGAAGAAACATTGTACTCTTACAGGTATTTTATAGTTCAACTCCATTCAACTCCCTTCAATAAAGACTTAATAAATATAATAGATATTTCATTTCATAGAATACTAAGCCTGGTGCTGGCTTAGCGGTTAGGCTGCCAGCTTGGGATCCCATGGATCGTGCGGTTCAAATCCCGGTCGATCGCTGAATTAACGCCAGGGGGGCTGACTCAGCCTGTACATTCCTCCAAGGTCGGCAAATTGAGTACCAGTTCACTGGTAATTCTCTGTGTCGCAAGAGGTGACCAACAGGCGACCAACAGGGTTGGTGGTAGGAAGGTGGCGACCAACAGGGTTGGTGGTAGGAAGGTGCATCCCCTCAAAAAGTGGGCCAAGGTGCCCAAAAAAGGCCAACCCCTGCTCTGCTCTGAAAAATGACCTCCAAAGGTGGTTATGTTCACAGAATACTTACCTTGCACAGTTAACTTGATGTGAGCCAACTCTTCTGTTTTTGAAGTTTTTAAAAATATGATCCAATATGGCTGCCAGACCACTTGAGCGATGACATCATAAATTTACATTCTCCAATATAATTGTTCCGTAAATCACACTCATGAAATTTCAAACTGATCAGACTAAGCATTGTACTTGTCGAATTATGACGGCACCAATGACGTCATTGTTAACAACACTTATACCCATGCGGAGTTCGTTCTAATGAGCTATGTTTCAATTTTTTCATGGAGCGGATTTGGAGATATAGAGGTACAAAGTTTTTCAGTTTTTCCAAGATAGCGCCTATACCACGACACCGGTGACGTCAATATTGTCATGAAAAAATAATACAGGAGGATGCACTCCTATGGTGAAAATGTTGTGTCCATCGGATAGTCAGGTTCACTATGTCAATAAATTATATTTCGTTCAAAATCATGGTAGATTAGCAAACCTATACATTTTTGGAAAGGTTATAGCATAAGGAAACTAAAAATCAATGTTTACATTTGGAGAGATACCTGTATGGCGGCCATTTTGGATTTTCAAAATGGCCACTGTAAAATACATATTTTGTTCTATTTCTGCCTCTAATTACCCTAAAAACTTTTAAAAATATACTAAACCTATATTTTCAGGGACAAGGAATCCAATGAAAGTATAAAATTAGCGCTATGGGGAATGGTAAGACACGAATCAAAGGTTTTGAATTGCAAAATACTGTCTTTATATTCGCGATAAGTTGCATAATCAAATACATGTTATCATTTTGTACAGGCAGTTAATAACATCAAAATGTGTCACAATAATTCATATCACCAAACATACACAGGCAGTCAGCAAAATCATATATACACATGCAGTCAGTATAACTTCACATCTACACAGGCAGTCAATGACAATATATACACAGGCAGTCAATGGCATCAAACATACACGATTACAGAATATGCCATTTAGAGTTCGTCATCACTGTCCTGTGTGTCGTATCCGACAATATAGTCCGCATCGTTTTCACAGTCCGTTCCACACAAGCAAAGGTCGGTCAAATTGATTGGCAAATCGAATTGGTCGAATGGTCGATCGAATCGAATTCGATGAATCGAATCGAATCGAATTGGTCGAATGGTCGAATGGTCGATCGAAGCGATTGGTCGAATGGTGGAATTGGTCGAATTGGTCGAATCGAATTGGTCGGAATTGGCAAATGTAAACATTGATTTTC
The DNA here is from genome assembly GCF_964187855.1 of Myxine glutinosa. Classification (NCBI taxonomy): domain Eukaryota; kingdom Metazoa; phylum Chordata; class Myxini; order Myxiniformes; family Myxinidae; genus Myxine; species Myxine glutinosa. The sequence goes on along the minus strand of NC_136273.1, from coordinate 61,858,673 downwards.
AGATTTTCCATGTAATAACGTTTCCAAAAATGTATAGGTTTGCTAATCTACCATGATTTTGAACGAAAAAACATAGTGAACCTGACTAGGACCAACAGTTGCCGAGAAAAAAATTCATACCAATCAGATCAAGCATTGTACTTGTCGCATTATCTATCTATAATTCCAGTAATCTCTGTCTGTCTGTCTGTCTGTACGTTTGTTTGTCTGTGACCGCTGTTTCTCGACAACCACGGGTCCGATATACTTTTAACTTGCCAGGTATATTGCTGGGGACCCGAGGATGTGCCTTTTCAAGGTTTCATATTAATCGGACAATTACTTACCGAGCTATGTCCAAAAAACGATTCAACCAATCAGAGAGCAGCGAACGATCGCGTGTGCCGAACGTGGCGGGCACACTCTGCCTCGGATGGCACATTTGAGAGCGTATTCATTTATTTCACGTTTGCAAACTATGTTGGCGTTAAACTATGTTTTACAACTAATAACAACGAATTTGCGATTCATTCGCTTTCCTGCGCGTTTGTGCACGCGATGGCGATTTCTTTACCAAACTCCGGAAGCCGTTCGCTTTGGACCGAACCATTTCATGTAAATAGAGGGGGGGGATTGTCACCACTCGCAAGCCGTTCGCTTTGGACCAAACCATTTCATGTAAATAGAGGGGGGGGATATAATTTTAGATATATATATAGTACGGGCATGCCCTAGTAATGTCATAATGAAGGTGCCAATGACATCATCATTAACATATCTTATTCCCCATGGGGAGTACTTCACAACGTAACATGTTTCATTTTTTTCCATGGAGCGGCTTCGGAGACAGAGATGTGCAACTTTTTTCGGGTTTTTCCAAGATGTCACCTGTGCCACATGAAGTAAGACGTCATAATTATTAAAACATTCCACTGGAGGAGGCGCTCCGATTGTGAAAATTTTGCATCCATCGGACTAACAGTTGCCGAGAAAAAAAATCATACTGATCAGATCAAGCGTTGTACTTGTCAAATTGTGACATCATTATGAAGGCACTGATGACATCATCATCAACATATCTTATTCCCCATGGGAGTACTTGACAATTCGTCTTGTTTCAACTTTTTCCATTGAGCGTTTTGGGAGATATAGAGATGTGACGTTTTTCCAAGATGGCTTCTGTTCCCCGTGACCTATGACGTCATAATTATGAATAAAAAAATTCGACTCGCGTAAACGCTCCTATAATGAAATTTCCTGTCAATCGGACCAATGGTTGCCAAGAAATGAATTTTTAAAATGCAGACACATACGCACGTACTGATTGCCTAACCCTGCTTTTCGCTTCGCGAGCGCACGGTAATTATTTCCTAACTCGTATGTCAAAAGTGGCTGGTGCAAAAATTCAATGGTGCAGCCTCATAAGCGTGCCAAAGTCTGAAGCCTCGGCCTTGCGTCAGCTGTACTTATATCTTATTTATTTATTAGACACCATGTGGATGTAAATGTTTTTACTCTGCGCACTTTGCACATCATGTGCAGCGAATTTTACCTTCCTGCGCCTTGTACAGGGTGGCACAAAAGTAACGACCTGATTTATTTTGCCGATAACTTTTGGAAAATGAAATAAAAACACAACGACAAACAATTCTTGAATCCATTAAGATTATATTACATCAGACGTGAAAAATTACGTCCTGTAAATGACCGCCTGCTTCACATTCACAAATCCGAGCATTTTCGACGGTTTTTTCCATCACCCTCGTCAAAACGTCTGGTGATAAATCGTTGATTTATTGGACAATGTTATTTTTTAAATGTGGATGGATTATTTACAGTGAATGGATTATTTACATACACGTGTTCTTTAAGATAGCCCCACAAAAAGTAGTCTGGGGGCGATAAGTCAGCGGAACGATTTGCAAAAACTCGCCGAAATTCTCTCCGAGTTTAAATATTTGAACAATTGTTTTTGAAATAAAATTCAACTATTGCTGCACGTTGCTGAGGTGTATACCGGCTCATTATTACCTTCAAGGGTTTCATTTAATATCTGCAATAAAAAGAAAAATAATTTAAATTATATAACACAAAATACAGCTATTTCAAATCTGGTGGTTACTTTTGTGTCACCCTGTATTTATTGTTACTAGGTAGATACCCGTGCTATGCTATGCACGGGTGGGAGGCCAGAAGCAAACGGGCAATGCAGATACGGCGAATGCTAAAGCATGAAACCAATAAATTCCACATTCCTGTAGCACCTTCAGTCGCACTTCAGACATGGACAGCAAGTTCGTGAAGGACTTCCATGAAAAATGTACCCGTTCGCAAACAAACGGGTACGTTCACGTATCGAAACATCGATCGTGGGTCCGTGGTGAATCTGCGTATGGCGATCCGTGAAGTTCACATTCAGAATGGAGAAACCATCACGGCATGTCGTCATTCACTTGAACTCGATATCTCTTTTTTAAATTCCAAACAACATAACTCCAATTAATCACAAAATAAACTTTTAACAACATTGTTAATGTTTCCTGCATTGTAAGAACTACCAAATCAACAGTTAAAAGGATTTTGAGCTGATAGCTGTTACGGCCTTGGCAAGATCGATGGAGACAGCGATCTGCTAGCGTATTCACCACCCAAATAGCTATGTGGAATTCTCTCATGTAGGGATTAAACGGCGTTTGAACTTTGGCTGAGGTCATTATTTACTTTTAATGATGTTTATATAGAATGATGTTTAATGATGTTTATATTGGTTTTGGGTCATCCTTTCCGCATATGTCATGGGATTGTAAGTTGGAGAGATGGCCGTGATGGCGGGGAGGGGTTTGGAATTATTCTCTCAAGCAGGGATTCAACCCATGTCCTCATGAAAGGTCTTTATCTGAGGTCACCGAGTTCGATCGGAGCAGCCGTGCAGCGATCGGTGCGGTCGTTTGTGCGGCACCCGGGAAAACAACATCGTCACAATGAAAACATCGTCACAATGAACGTTATGCGAACGCGAATGTTATGCGGGAGTTCAAACCTAAGAATGCTGGAGACCAAAGCTGAAATTGGGAAAACTAAATAGCCTATTTTACTCCTGGAGATCCCAGGATTACCCAACAAAAATATCGTTGCGATCGGTTCAGCAGTTTTTACGGTACCTTCGAATGGACAGACAGACAGACAGACGGACGGACATTTGGTGAATTATAGTAAGATTTGAAAAAAACATTTCTGTACACCGCCCTTGAGGCTCAGTTTGCAAGCCACCGTCTGCAATTCTAATAGAAAACCGCCTCTCTGGACTATCTGGAAACTCTCTGGAAAACCCTCTTTGCTGATGACTCCACTCTCTGCCGCTCCATACTTCATCCCTCAGATCGGCAGTTTGCAGCGTCCTCACTCTCTGCAGACCTGGACAAAATCACAGACTGGTTAAACAAGTGGAACATGTCTTTCAATCCTGACAAATCTCACACTCTCACAATGTCTCTCCGAAAAGACCAACTGGACAACCTCACATCTACTTTCTCAACAATCCTCTCCAAGAAGTTCTGTCACTCAATCTTTTGGGTCTCACTATCTGCCATGATCTTTCCTGGAAAATCCACATTTCAAATCTGGCCTCCAAAGCCAGTCGCCAACTGGGCATCCTCCGTCGTGCGAAGTCCTTCCTTGGCACACCTGAGCTCCTCACCACATACAAGGCTTTCATCCGCAGCTCAATGGAATACTGTTCTCCCCTCTGAGCTGGTGCTCCTGCCTCACACCTAGCTCGGCTTCACGCTGTTGAAACCAAAGCTTTCAGAATCATTGGAATCTCCCGCCATGAAGCTAACTCCAAGGGCCTTTCACTCACTCACCACAGGCAGGTTGGTGGACTTTCTGTCTTCTACCAACTCCTCTCCGGCCTAGCTCCCCCTGTTCTGTCTGTTCTCTGTCCCCCAAATATTCCTTCAGGTCGCACAAGATCTGCCAGCAACCCTCTTCTGGTTAAACTGCGAAAATCAAGACTCTCTGCTCACCTTCACTCTTTCATTCCTCTTTTCTCCCGCCTCTGGAATAACCTCCCTCACTCTCTTCAATCCCAATCCTCCGCCCAGGTCTTTAAAACAGCTGTTCACCACCATCTCTTATCTTCCCCCATCCAAAACCTTGATCTCTTCTACCGCTGCTAATTCACCCCAGATCCACTTTTTTGAAATACCGACTTCTTTCCTTGAAGTCCTCGCAGTGTCCATGTGTTTTATACCTCTCCCACCCCACAACCCCCTTCCCGTGCCTCCTCCCCCCAAGCCCTCTCCCTCCCACAGATCTCCCGATTTCCCTGATCTCTGCTGTTGTTCTTGTGTGCTTCCCTCTCTCTCTCTCCCCATATTGTCTCCCACTCCCTTTTTTATATGTTTTTTTATGTGTCCGTTTGCTTTTTTGTGATTAATGTTAGCTCTTACACGAGCCTCGATCTAGTATACAAAACAAAAAATATATATATATATATAGAATGACACATAATTACTCTTTTATGGAAAATGTTTGTCGAGTTGGTTTTATCCTCAAAAATAGACCGTAGTGAACACACATTTGTGTTAATAGATTGGCCTTTAAAACGTACTCTTGTGAAGGGGGACAGACATCTGTACAAACACAAACACACAAACCGACATTGTCTTTTATATGGTAGACAGCTTTCGAAGGTGTCGTTTGCTGGATTGTTGGGAGTATCTCGTTCCAAGAACATTTTGAACGTACCTCTTAGGAAATGCTGAGATTGAATCAAAATAAATACTGTAAAACTACCCAGGTGTAACTAAACACTGTAAAGCTAAAGCTATACCTGACATGTGAGAAGATCCATTGAACCCACTGAACCTGCTCCGCACCGTACCCTGAGAAGCCGAGATGGACAGTGAATGGTAAAAAAAGCAACCGTTTACCAACGGAGAGTGATAACTGGTCTTGTTTGTACACCCATTGGCAGGTTTTGATTTTTTTTTAAATTCTGCCATTGATTCACTTTTGTGTAATAAGGGACTTTCTCGATGAGAATCGCTGTTGAGAAGCATCTGCTGTTTTTTCTTGCCCAATATTCCCAACAGCTTTATGCATCAAGGAGAACGTTACAAAAACATAGAGGCAATACCCATGGTGCTCACCTGGTAGAATAAACAGTATACTGCACTGACTATAGGTATTTTAAACCAATTTCAATGGTTGCTAGAAGACAGGGCAGTATGAAGAATCATACTAACATAATCATACGACTTTAAACAAACAAAAAAATACCTATTTTGCCCCCCCCCCCCCTCCCACCTCGTGTACCTCCTCAGACCTCAATTGTTCCAATGCCTTGAACAAACATTGGTACATCACGGATGATGAAGATTGTGGTGACGTTTCATCAAAATGTGTGTGGAGGTTCTGAGAAAAAAGCAAATACCTATTTTGGGGGGCAACCCCTCCCCCCCATAGATCCCCAAAGGGGCAGATTTTTTAAATGTCGTGAACAAACGTTGGTACATCACGGATGATGAATATTGTGGTTCAGTTTCATCGGAATGGCATGTGTAGTTTATGGGAAGAAAGCAAACACTGATTTTGTGGGGCAACCCCCCCCCCCCCCCCCCCCAATAGGCTCCCACATGGGGCAGATTTTTAAAATGCCGTGAACAAACTTTGGTACATCATGGGTGGTGAAGGTTTTGGTGAAGTTTCATCGAAATAGTGTGTGTAGTTTCAGAGAAGAAAGCAAATATCTATTTTGGGGGGGTCAAACCTGGACCCAATTTGACCCCCTGTAGTCCCCCAAAGAGGCAGATTATTTTTTAATGCCGTGAACAAATTTTGGTACAACACGGGTGATTAAGGTTGTGGTCAAGTTTCATCAGAATTGCGTATGTATATTCTGAGAAAAATGAAAATACCTATTGTGGGAGACAACTCCCCCACCCCCACCCCCCCCCCCATACACCCCTTCAGGGCCCGATTTTCTTGATGCCGCGAACAAAATTCGGTACATCACCGGTCATGAAGGTTGTGGTGAACTTTCATTGAAATCGTGTGTGTAGTTTCAGAGGAAAAAGCAAATTCCTATTTTGGGGGCTCAAACCTGGCCCCACTTTGACCCCGGTAAACGCCCTTAGATCCAGATTATTTTTAATGCCGTGAACAAACTTTAGTCACAACACAACAAATATCATTTGTGCCAAATTTGGTCGCAATCCCATCAGCGGTTTCGGAGAAGAAGTTTCAAGTGTTTGTGGACTGACTGACGGACTGACGGACTGACTGACTGCCTGACTGACTGGTGGATGGACTGACTGCCTGACTGACTGGTGGATGGACTGACTGACTGACTGACGGATGGACACGGACTGACTGCCTGATAGACAGACAGACGGACTGACTGATGGACGGACGGACGGACTGGCTGACGGACTGACTGATGGATGGACTGACTGTCTGACTGACTGATGGACGGACGGACTGGCGGACAGACGGACAGATGGACGGACGAACTGACTGACTGACTGACTGACTGATGGATGGACACGGACTGACTGACTGATATACAGCCGGACGGACTGACTGATGGACAGACGGACTGACTGACTGACTGGCTGGCTGGCTGGCTGACGGACTGACAGATGGATGGACTGACTGTCTGACTAACTGACGGACGGACTGATGGACTGACTGACTGACTGACTGATGGACGGACAGACTGACTGTCTGACTGACAGATGGACAAAGGACAGATGGACGGCTGGATGGACTGACTGTCTGACTGACTGACTGATGGACGGACTGACGGATGGATGGATGGACGGACGGATGGACTGACTGACTGTCTGACTGCCTGACTGGTGGACGGCCGGACTGACTGTCTGACTGTCTGAGGGACTGTCTGATGGACGAACGGAGGGACAGCCAGTCTGACTGCCTGACTGACTGACGGGTGGATGTACTGACTGACTGACGGACAGACATAGTCATTGACTGACTGACTGTCTGACTGACTGACTGACGGACTGTCCGACTGTCCGACTGTCTGACTGTCTGACTGTCTGACTGTCTGACTGTCTGACTGACGACGCGCCATTGCATGAGCTCCTCTGAACTTCGTTCCAGAAGTTCGTTCATTCCAGAACGTTGCATTTCAAGAATTACAAAAAGGCAATTTTATCACCTTTCTTAATCCATGATATCTTACAAAGATTAACTGATGAACAGGAGTGAAACACATCACTTGTTCTAGGTGATTAAAGGGATGGAAAGGAGATAACACACCAGGGTTGTGGGTATTTCCCTGAACTAACCTGTGACAAACTCAGCTTTAAGGAAATTGCAGAATTTTCTGATTAATCTCCGAGACAACCCGTGATTAATTCAGATTCAAGGAATTTGCATAACTCTACAGCAAAGTTTTACTTGTGTGAAACTCGGCAAACAAGTTACCCAGCTTTCCATGTTGGGGCCACGCCCGGTCGTGTCTTGCCTTGTTTTACTTCTCCTCTCTGACATAATCCAAAAATAACGAAATGAAGAAGTTAGTCATTGGTGGAATCCGCAATAAGACCGACCCTATCTTTCTGACAGATGTGCGCTTCCAAACCTTGAAGAACTTTTCCTCAAGCTCCCGTGAAGTGCGAGTATCTTTTTGAGGGCCATGGAAACCAATGGATCGAACAGCACCTGTGTCTTGCACGAGCACGACGACTACAAGTTCGACGTATATGCCGTTGTTTACAGCCTGGTGTTTGTCATCGGTCTCATTTTGAACTTGATAGCCCTCTTTGAGTTTGTGCGCCTGACACCTCGAAGGACAGTGACCACCATCTACCTTATTAACCTAGCCATCTCCGATCTGTGTTTCGTCATCCTACTCCCACTCAGGATCTACTATTACACGACCCACAACTGGATCTTTGGTGACGTTCTCTGCCGCATTACCTACTCCATGTTCTACGTCAACATGTACTGCAGCATCTTTTTTCTCACGGGTCTCAGCGTTTTTCGCTACCTGGCGATCGTCCACCCCATTCGCTCGAGAAACTCGACCACCTCAAGAAGGGCCATCATCTCCTGTGCCACCATTTGGTTATTCGTGGTCCTGATATCCTCGCCCTTCCTTAAACTGGGGGAGTACCAGTTAAATAACGCCACGCGCTGCTTCGAAGCTGATGGAAAGGATGAATTGCACATTATGTTGATTCTCAACTACCTGGCTGTTATTGTCGGCCTGTTTTTACCGTTTGTCACCATCGTTTTTTGCTACGTCTCCATAGTTAAAGTACTGCGGAGGAGGAAGAAACACCTCGCCATATGCCAAAGCACTTTGCGCATGATTGCCATCATACTGGTGGTCTTTGCGATCTGCTTCATCCCATACCACATACAGCGCACGCTCTACGTCCACATATCGTCCGACTACCCAAATGATTGCGAGCTGCAACTCACAATGCAGAAGGGTGTCGTGGCCACGGTCAGCTTCGCGGCTTTCAACAGCTGTCTCGACCCCTTTATCTACTTCTTTGCGTCAGAAAAGTTCCGCAATAGGTTTTTCGATGTCCTTCACAAGTGAGAACATCAGTTTGTATATGTTTGTATCAGTTCCTGAAAGTGATGTCATTCCTATAATATGGTTAGAAAGTTATTAAATTAATAACCATGCTTTAATAACAATCCCGGATTACTTTTTCTGCATTAGCTGAGGCTTATGCTTTATTGGGAAGGTTATAGCTTGACTTGTGAAGTTGTGGGTTCAAATCCTCTATGATCTTATCACACGAGCCTCGATCTTGTACACAAAAAAAAAAAAGGCTCTACTACAAACTGTGATACAAAAATCGAAACGAATTTTTCCTTTTAGTAAGTCTTAAAATTTCAAAAAGGATTACAATAGATTGTCTTAACTGTAAAAGGAAAGCTGAAACTAAAAACATCTCATCTACCTTCTATCTACAGTGGCCTGCAAAAGTATTCACCACTTACCAATAATGACACATTTAGATGTATTACGAATTATGCAGAAACAATTTTTCCAAATTAACTTTTTTATTCATAACTAGAGAGATCAAACGAAACACCGTTGTAGTTGAATGCGGTAACATGTTAGGAATACCTGTAAGAAAACATGTACAAATCAAAATTTCTCCAATCAAATCAAATCAAAACAAAAACAAATCAAATCAAAAATACATGCAAAAGTATTCAGCCTAATTCTGCCAAGTTTGATGGGAATCATCGACAGACTGCTATCTTAAAGTCTTGCCATACAATACCTTCAGAAAGTATTCACACACTGAGACTTTTTCACATTTTGTTGTGTTGCAGCCTGAATTTCAAATGGATTGAATTGATATTTTTTTGTCACTAATCGACTCATTACAGCCCATAATGCCAAAGTGGAATTTTTTTTTTAGAAATATTTACAAAATAATTAAAAAATTAAATACAGAAATATATAATTACCTCCACCACCAAAGGTGGATGGAGGTTATGTTTTCACCCCTGTCTGTTTGTCTGTCCGTTTGTTTGTGAACAAAATATCTCAAAAAGTTGTGGAAGAATTTGGACGAAACTTGGTGGACCGGTTGGGTGTCAACCCCTGACAAGGATGATTCGATTCGATTTTGGTGAAGATCTGAATATGGATTCGGATATGAGAATTATTTAATTTTTCAGTGATTCTTCACCATTGGGAGATAGGGCCAAAAACGATACATAGCAGGATATCTCAAAAGGTTATGGATGGATTTGGACGAAACTTGTTGGACAGGTTGTGTGTGTGATGAGGAAGAATTGATTCAATTTTAGTGAAGATCCGGATCTGGATGCAGCTAGTAGAATTTTTTAAGTGATTCTTCACCATTGAGTGATATGGCAAACCAGGCGGAGGTATGCTCTCTACGGAGTGCCGTTCTAGTTGACATAAGTATTCAACCCCCTGGATCAATACTTCGTTGAAGCACCTTTGGCAGCAATTACAGCTTTGAGTCCTCTTGGGTATGTCTGTATCAGCTTTGCACATCTGGATTTGGGGAGTTTCTTCCATTCTTCCTTACAGATTTGCTCAAGCTCTGTCAAGTTGGATGGGGAGTGTCAGTGAACAGCAATCTTCAAGTCTTTCCACAGTTTCTCAATGGGATTCAAGACTGGGCTTTGGCTGGGCCACTCAAGGACTTTCACATTCTTGTTCTGAAGCTATTCCAGTGTTGCTTTGGCTTTATGCTTGGGGTCAAAGTCCTGTTGGAATGTAAATCTTCACCACAGTCTGAGGTTTTGACTCTGAAGTAGGTTCTCCTCAAGGATTTACCTGTATTTGGCTCCATTCATGGTTCCCTCTATCCTTACAAGCCTCCCTGTCCCTGCTGCTGAAAAGCTTCCCCATTGCATGATGCTGCCACCACCAAGCTTCACGTTAGGGATGGTGTTAGATGGGTGATGAGCTGTGCTCGGTTTCCGCCAGATGTAGCGTTTTGCATTCAGGCCAAATAATTATATTTTCATCTCACCAGACCACAGAATATTTTGCCTCATGCTCTCAGAATCTTTCATGTGCCTTTTTGCAAACTCCAGCTGTGCTGTCATGTGCCTTTTCTCAGGAGTGGCTTCTGTTTGGCCACTCTCCCATATAGCTTAGATTTGTGGAGTACTGCAGAGACTGTTTGCCTTCCGGTAGGTTCTCCCATCTCAGCCAAGGAAATTTGTATGTCCGTCATAGTGGTCGTTGGGTTCTTAATCACCTCCCTGACCAAGGTCCTTTTTGCCTGATTGTTCAGTTTGGTCGGACAGCCAGCTCTTGTAAGAGTCTGGGTAGTTCCATATCCTTTCCATTTCCTAATGATGGAGTTCAATGTGCTCTTGGAAACTTTCAACACTTAGTCAGGTTCACTTTGTCAATAAATTATATTTCGTTCAAAATCATGGTAGATTAGCAAACCTATACATTTTTGGAAAGGTTATTACATGGAAAATCTGAAAATCAATGTTTACATTTGCCAATTCCGACCAATTCGATTCGACCAATTCGACCAATTCGACCAATCGACCAATTCCATTCGACCCATTCGACCAATTCGACCATTCGACCAATCGCTTCGATCGACCATTCGACCATTCGACCAATTCGATCGATTCGAACGTGACTAACTCTAGAAATTGTTTGATACCCTTCCCCAGATCTATGCCTCCTCGCAATTATATCTCGAAGTTCTACGGACAGTTCATTGGACTTAATGATAAGAGTTTCTGCTCTGACATGCACTGTCAACTACTCGACCTTGTATAGAAAGGTGTGCTTCTTTCTAAATCATGTTCAATCAAATTAATTGGCCACACGTGAACTCCACTCAAATGGTAGATTAATTTGAAGGATGATCAAAAGAAATTGGATGCATCTAAGCTCAATTTTCAGTATCATAGCAAAGGGGTTGAATACATATTGACTCAAGACATTTCAACGTTTCGTTTTTAATTAACTTGTAAAAATTATGAAAAATAAATTCCACTTTGACATTATGGGGTATTACATGGAGATCAGTGACAAAAAATCTCAATTTAATCCATTTTATATTCAGGTTGTAACACAAAAAATGTGAAAAAGTCAAGGGAATACTTTCTGAAAGCACTGTAAATGTTCAATTGGGTTGAAGTCAGGACTTTGATTGGGCCATTCAATAACATTTTTTAAATTATTATTCAGCCACTCCCATGTGGCTTTAGCTTTGTGCTTCGGATTTATTGTCCTGTTGTAATGTTTATTTCATACCCATTTTCAGATTTAGGTTGAATCAAGCAGGTTTTCATCAAGAATTCTCCTGTACTTTGCACTGTCCATTATCTCTTCTATCTTGATAAGCTTGCCCTGCTGATGAAAAACAGCCCAATTACATGATTCTGCCAGCACCATGCTCAATGACAGTAGGGATGGTTTTCACTGGGTGGTGTGCAGTGTTAGGCTTGTGCCAGATGTAACGCTTTGAATTTATGCCACACTGTTCAATTAATGTCTCGTGTGACCACAAAACGTTTCTCCACATGCCTGCAGTATTATCAATACACTTTTTCACAAACACCATACAAGCTTTTAGATGCGTCTTTTTCAGCAATGGCTTCTTTCTTGCCACCTGTCCATAGAGACAAGCTTTGTCAAGGGAACAGGATATTGTTGATTGATGAACACTGACCTCTATCTCGGACATGGAGTCTTGCAGATCTTTCAAAGTCATTGCTGGATTTACAGTGACACCCGGAACAGGTTTTCAGCTTGCTCGGCTAATGTGTTTGGATTGGAGACCTGATCTAGGTAGAGTCTGGGTGGAATGACATGTCTTCGACTTCATAATGATGGATTTCACGGTACTCAAAGGAATAACTAGTGACTTTGAAATCTTCTTATAACCCTCTCCTGAACAGTGCTTCTCCACCACTTTATATCTGACTTATTTGGAAAGCTCCTTGGTCTTAATGTTTGCTTTTGGTTGACCAGGGTGAGTTGCATCTCAAATCTCCGTAGATAATTAAATTGATATATGTGGGAAAATTACATGTCCAGACCAGGAATGGAACCCAGGTCCTCTGGAAAACCGTACCAGTGCTCTACTTCCGGGGCACTCCTGTATCAGTTTGATTTGAAAGCATCATGAAATAAGCTCAGGTGGTATCAAATTGTGAAAACTTTAGAGGGGTGAATACTTTTGCAGGCCACTGTACATATACATATATATATATATATATATATATATATATATATATATATATATATATATATGTCGGTCGAAGACCTCAAGGGAAGGAAGAAGAAGAAGATCAGAGCAACAATGTTTAATAAAATCGATTACAAACACAGTGTGGAGCCAGGCTCGAGAATGCACCGCCTGACATGCAGCGGGCAATTTCTCAAGGCACTCGCTACAAAATAAGCAAAAAGGCATTTCATATATAGCAAAATATCAGACAAGAATCTGCGCTAAAGACAAAGCAAAACTGAGCCGTAAAGGCCCACCTTCCATCGTTCCTTCCTGAAGAAGGCCAAACTTAGACAAAAAGATGTAAGCATAGGATAATGATTGAACACACATGCTGAATACACAACAATCAAAGGATGTGTAATGTCTATATTTCTTTCCAAGGTTGGTTACGTCCTTGATTTAGGAGACATACTAGAAACTACAAAGATATATAATTAATTATCCCCTTTGTGAAGAAGGCGTTTGGCAACATGTTTTCCCTGTACGTGGGCGGTGAGCATATTATCTACTGTCTGGCACATACATTCAAGGACTTGTTTATTGGGCTAAGGATCCACCCTGTACCTCGAGTCTCGAAACCACATTTTGTCCCCCCGCCTCTGCCTGCAGCTGAGTTCAAATCAGTTTTCAGAAGCACGATATATAATTTCAGATGTTATGATCAATTGAGTCATGGGGTTTAAACCCTAATGGCTAACATATATATACTAGCGGGGTCACCCGTGGGAATCCCACGGGCATGGATGTGTGTGACATTTCGACATATTGAGTTATATGCTGCACATTCATTTTTACAAAATGGTTACTGGCAAGTCATCAGATCCAGAAATGGTGTGAATTTAGTTATTTCACATAATATGTGACCCCTCACTCCTCTCCACCTGACACTCTCCTGTCTCCACCTGACACTCTCCTGTCTCCACCTGACACTCTCCTCTCTCCACCTAGCACTCCTCTCCTCTCCAAACCCTCACATCCCTCTCCTTTCCAATCCCTCACCTCTCCAATCCCTCACACTCCTCTCCTCTGCAATCCTTCACACGCCTCTCCAATCGCGCCTCACACTCCTCTCCAATCGCGCCTCACACTCCTCTCCAATCGCGCCTCACACTCCTCTCCAATCGTGCCTCACACTCCTCTCCAATCGTGCCTCACACTCCCCTCCAATCACTCCTCTCCAATCGTGCCTCACACTCCTCTCCAATCACGCCTCACACTCCTCTCCAATCGTGCCTCACACTCCTCTCCAATCGCGCCTCACACTCCTCTCCAATCGCGCCTCACTCGCCTCTCCAATCGGCTTTCCCCGTCTCGTTTCTCTCCTTTTTCTCCCGTCTCGTTCTTTTTCTTGCTCCAAATCGGCCCGTCGGAATCGGAAATCGGCCCGTCTCGCCCGTCGGCCCGTCGGAATCGGAAATCGGCCCGTCTTGCTTTTGTGCTTGTGCGTAAATAAATTGTGTTCATGACACCATTTCTGGTGTTGGGCTAGCGGCTAGGGTGCCGGCTTAGGATCCTGGGTTCGAATCTCGGTCGATCGCCGAATTAATGCCAGGGGGGTTGACTCAGCCTGTCATCCTTCCGAGGTCGGCTAATTGAGTACCAGTTCACTGGTAATTCCCTGTTTGTCGTTGAAGGCGGCAAAAAGGGTTGGCGTCAGGAAGGGCATCCGGCCGTAAAACATTGCTTCAAAAAGGGGACAAAAAAACAACAACTACCACGGTCCCCGAAAAGGCCAACCCCCGCTTTGCGGGGAAAAATGGCCTCTAAACGGTGGTTTTTACACCATTTCTGGATCTGATGACTTGCCAGTAACCATTTTGTAAAAATGAATGTGCAGCATCTAACTCAATATGTCGAAATGTCACACACATCCATGCCCGTGGGATTCCCACGGGTGACCCCGCAAGTTTGCATTGACGTTCGTCGATGGACTCGTTCGCCCGTCTCATTCGTTTTCTTGCTGCATCCTGTTCAAGTCTGCGTTCTTCATCGATCGTCTCATTCATTTTGGAAATAGAAGTTTCCACGCAGCGCATGAATTGTCACGATCCTCAAGAGGAATTTGTCTCGTAATCATCAAATGATAAATGGCAAGTAAATTATATTGTGGAAAATTAAAGATTTCAAATAAACCTATTTAAAGTGTATTCGCACATAACTAATTTTAAAAAACGAAGAAATATCTCTCGGTAATTTCCTGAAACATATTTTACTTCCGGCTAATAATGTTGAATTAAATAAAAACGAAGAAATATATGTCGGCATCATTGTTGACGTTTTTGTGACGACTGTCATCAAACGAAAAAGTAATATATCTTAACGGAAAAGCAAAAGCGAATTTTTAATATATATCGACACGTTGCCGTCGGTGTCATGTTGGGCGGTGTATGATACACCATGACGCGATTTTTAAAAATATATCTCTGCATTTTCCCGCGTGTGTGGAATGTTCTCAATTATTGCTGACACCGACTCTAAAACCATCGATAAAAATGAAATCATATGGTGAGTTAGATTGGAGATAAAGGCGTGAGAGAGACTCAATGGCCTTGAAGTTACAGGCATTTGAGAATTCATTTCGTTCTATAAACGGCAACTTTCATCGGATTTTCTTCTCGTTTTTTTTCAACCGAGTCTAAAACTATGTTAGCGACTGTGAAAAATGAAATGATATATCGAATTTAAAATAGATATCGACACATTGCCGTCGGTGTCATGTTGGGCGGTGTATGATACACCATGACGCGATTTTAAAAAATATATCTCTGCATTTTCCCGCGTGTGTGGAATGTTTGTGGAAAATTAAAGATTTCAAATAAACCTATTTAAACTGTATGCGCACATAACTAATAAAAAAAACGAAGAAATATCTCTCAGTAATTTCCTGAAACATATTTTACTTCCGGCTAATATGTTGAATGAAATAAAAACGAAGAAATATATGTCGGCATCATTGTTGACGTTTTTGTGACGACTATCATCAAACGAAATAGTAATATATCATAACGGAAAAGCAAAAGCGAATTTTTAATATATATCGACACATTGCCGGCGGTGTCATGTTGGGCGGTGTATGATACACCATGACGCGATTTTAAAAAATATATCTCTGCATTTTCCCGCGTGTGTGGATTGTTCTCAATTATTGCTGACACCGAGTCTAAAAGTAAAACCATCGATAAAAATGAAATCATATGGTGAGTTAGATTGGAGATAAAGGCGTGAGAGAGACTCAATGGCCTTGAAGTTACAGGCCTTTGAGAATTCATTTCGTTCTATAAACGGCAACTTTCATCGGATTTTCTTCCCGTTTTTTTTCAACCGAGTCTAAAACTATGTTAGCGACTGTGAAAAATGAAATGATTTATCGAATTTGATTTGAAATAAAACTGGGGGAGAGCAAGACACCACGGGCCTACAAAACAGGACTCAAAGCTATGCGAGTTAATAAAATGGTGGATATTTGTTTATAGCCACTCCCAGAATGGGTGGAGCTATGGGTGGAGCTACTCTGCAAACCGAGTAAGCCACACCCCGGACAGACACCCAACAGATAGACAGACAGACAGACAGACAGAATCATCTACGGCTATTATAATATAGATATATATATATATATATATATATATATATATATATATACACTACCGGTCAAAAGTTTTAGAACACCTCAATTTTTCCAGTTTTTATTGAAATTTACGCAGTTTAATGTCCAGTGAACAACCTGAAATGGTACAAAGGTAAGCAGTAAACTGCTCGAGGTTAAAAAAAAGTTTAGGTTTACAAAATCGGGAAAATAATGAAAAAAAAGGCCTTCTTCAGGGAACAAGTAATGGGTTAACAACTTACAGCTGTTCTGCAGCAATGGAAGTAAATTGATCCTTGAAAGTTGATGCAAACAATTCCTACAGGTGTCCCAACCTCTGCCGATTACTTGATTACAAACCCCCTGTCTGTATAAAAGCAGTACTGGAACAGATGGTTATTACACCCTCTGGAGCATTATTTTGACAATATTGACTGCAGGAAGTAGTATATTGGAAACTGGAGGAAACTCTGACAGGAAGAGGTCTGGCAGACTCAAAGCCACAACAGAATCAGAAGACAAGTTTATGAGAGTCAACAGCTTGCGTGATAGGTGGCTCACAGGACAACAGCTTCAAGCACAGCTTATCACTGGTCGAAGTAAGCAAGTCTCAGTTTCAACTGTGAAGAGAAGACTACGAGCTGCAGGTTTGACAGGTCGAGTGGCAATAAGAAAGCCCTTGCTAAGATGGCAAAATAAGAAAAAGAGGCTTGCCTGGGCCATGAAGCACTGCCAGTGGACCACTGAAGACTGGAAGATGGAAGAAGGTCTTATGGACCAATGAATCAAAATTTGAAATCTTTGGTTCATCACGCAGGGTTTTTGTACGCCGTCGAGTAGGCGAAAGGATGGTTCCTCAGTGTGTGACACCAACTGTCAAACATGGAGGAGGAAGCGTGATGGTCTGGGGCTCTTTTGCTGGATCCAGAGTCGGCGACTTGCACAGAGTGACTGGCACCCTGAACCAAAAGGGCTACCAAAACATTTTGCAGCACCATGCAATACCCTCTGGTATATGCCTAGTTGGTCAGGGGTTCATCCCACAGCAAGATAATGCTGTTATCTTGATAATGACCCTAAAGACACCTCCAGGCTATGTCAAAACTACCTTCGAGGAAAAGAACAAAACGGTAGGCTTCAAATCATGGAATGGCCAGCACAGTCTCCAGACTTAAACCCCATCGAGCTGGTTTGGGATGAACTGGACAGAAGGGTGAAAGCAAAGCAACCTACAAGTGCAACACATTTGTGGAACTTCTGCAACAGTGTTGGGAAGAAATTCCCGAACAATATTTCATTTCAATTGTAGAAAGAATGCCACGAGTGTGTTCGGCAGTTTTTTCTGCAAAAGGTGGCTACTTTGCTGAGTCAAAAATTTTAATTACATTTTGTTAAACAAAATGATTCTATGATTTCTTTTTTTATCTCCAATTGTTTATTTGTTCTATGCTTAATTTCAGAGAACATTGAGACATTAAACTGCGTAAATTTCAATAAAAACTGGAAAAATTGAGGCGTTCTAAAACTTTTGACCGGTAGTGTATATATATATATATATATATATATATATATATATATATATATATATATATATATATATAACTGTAAGAAATAGTAGAAACTCTACAGTACGAGCAGGGCGTCTCATTTGCATTGAATAAACTAGGGCGTGCCCGCACGTACGTGCTTGCATGCACGTGCGTGCAAAAAAACATGCGTGCAAACAACAACAACAAAAAAAAAACTTTGAAACCACGTGGCAGTAACGACCACAGAACCCCCCCCCCCCCTCTATTTACATGAAATGGTTTGGTCCATTGGCAACTTTGAAACCACGTGGCAGTAACGACCACAGAACCCCCCCCCCCCCCCCTCTATTTACATGAAATGGTTTGGTCCATTCGCAAAGCCAAAGCGAACGGCTTGCGAGTACGGTGACCATAGCTCGGTAACTACTTCTCCGATTAATATGAAACCTTGAAAAGGCACATCCTCGGGTCCCCAGCAATATATCTGGCAAGTTTCAATTAGATCGGACCCGTGGTTGTCGAGAAACAGCGGTCACAGACAAACACACACACACACAGACACACAGAGATTACTGGAATTATAGATAGACTAGGGCGTGCCCGTACTATATATATATCTAAAATTATATCCCCCCCCTCTATTTACATTAAATGGTTTGGTCCATACGGGTTTGGTCCCGTACGTGCGTGCAAAAAAACATGCGTGCAAACAACAACAACAAAAAAAAACTTTGAAACCACGTGGCAGTAACGACCACAGAACCCCCCCCCCCCCCTCTATTTACATGAAATGGTTTGGTCCATTGGCAACTTTGAAACCACGTGGCAGTAACGACCACAGAACCCCCCCCCCCCCCTCTATTTACATGAAATGGTTTGGTCCATTCGCAAAGCCAAAGCGAACGGCTTGCGAGTACGGTGACCATACCTTGGGAACCACTTGTCCGATTAATTTCAAACCTTGAAAAGGCACATCCTCGGGTCCCCAGCAATATATCTGGCAAGTTTCAATTAGATCGGACCCGTGGTTGTCGAGAAACAGCGGTCACAGACAAACACACACACACACAGACACACACACATACACACAGAGATTACTGGAATTATAGATAGATAATCGTTAGATTAAATAAGACGCGGACGTAGCTTCAGGACGTCGATCTTTAATTGTCGACAAGCTTTCGACCAACAAAGGTCTTCTTCTGAGTCTTGGGGCCGACTCAGAAGAAGACCTTTGTTGGTCGAAAGCTTGTCGACAATTAAAGATCGACGTCCTGAAGCTACGTCCGCGTCTAATTTAATCTAACGATTATATATATGTGAATCTCTCTCTCTCTCTCTCTCTCTCTCCCCCCCCTCTCTCTCTCTCTCTCTCTCTCACTCTCTCTGTCTCTGTCTCTCTCTGTCTCTCTCTGTCTCTCTCTGTCTCTCTCCCTCTCTCCCTCTCTCCCTCTCTCCCTCTCTCCCTCTCTCCCCCTCCGTTTATTATGCACGGCCATATTTTTGAAGCTACAAACTCCAGACTCAGGGTATGGATGCAACTCTGTGTGGGAAGTAACATAGGCTATGTGGCTACGGTGTCAGAGGCCCTTTGGAGGCTGCAAATTGAGGCTAAAGTGACCAATATAACAATTTTTGGCAAACAGGACCAATTGGCCTCAAATTGAAAAGTCCAATTTTTTTTGGTGCAATACAATTAACCTTTTAAAATAATGTCCATTAAATAATTTAAATTGATAGATTAACTTAAACTTTTCCCATCACTAGAGATGGGTACTTTTGCTAGTTTGTTATAAGTAAAACTAATAGAGTTATACAAAGAGGGGCTCAAGTATGTGGAACTAAAAGTGTTAATTTGTTTTTAAAAAATACAGGAGAACCTAAAGCAAATAAAGTTGGTGCAAGAGGTGATGACAGACAAAAACAAGTCAGGAGACGACGATGGTTCACGAGTGAGCGGTATTCAATGACAAAGGACGGACTATAGCCGAAACAGGCCCGGACAGGTCAAAACAAAGGTTACTGATCTTGAAATAAATGATCGTTTTAAGGCCATTTTCCCCACTAGAGCGGGGGTTAGCCTTGCGGGCCCCATGTCAATCATGGTTCCCTGTTTGAGGGAATGTTTTTATGGCCGGATGCCCTTCCTGATGCCAACCTTTGGTCATGCTCTTACGATGTGCAGGGATACAGTGTACCTATTCTAAACCTGGGTACACACCAGGATCATTCATCCCAGCAAGCTGGTACTCAATTTGCTCGACCTCGGAAGGATGACAGGTCTGAGTCAACCCCCCTGGCATTAATTCAGTGATCGACTGGGATTCTGAACTCAGGAACCTAGGATCCCAAGCCAGCACCCTAACCGCTAAGCCAACACCAGGCTGACCTTGAAATGAGATAGAAAATAATGTATAATCAGTTATGAGGTTAGTTAGCTACACAATACCGAAAATTCTGTGAAAAATGAAATGAAAAAAAAAATGAAAATACAAATGAAAAAAAAATAATTAAGAATCGAGCTCCGTGGGGCTGGACACATGACATTGGCCGAACCAAATATCGAAACCCCTGTCAGATTCCACCAAACCCCTCGGAGAAGATGTAGCTTGAACTCGATTACCCCCTAAAAAGACATCTTTTCGGGCGTGGCTCCGCCCACAATGGGCGCAATACGCCCACTCTAGGCAAGACACAACTAGCTCATGATATCAACCTCCCACCCAAGTTTCATCAAGAACGGATGATATCATCGGGTAGTTATGCTGCGGGCAGACAGACACACACACAGACAGACGCACACACATGACGAATATAGTGGTCACTTGATAACTCGTGAACCAACATTTGTCAGGAAATAAATGTCCATAACTGGGATACCTGGAGAATCTCATCTACATGGGTATTCTTTCTGTGGTCCAAAAACAAATTTAGACAAGACATGAGATGAAAATGGAAATCTGAAGACTTGTCGATAACCTAAAAACTACATTGATTAAGTTTGTATGAAACATGTTATTGATTATGACAATATAGCACAATGTTGGATGAAAAACATGAAGCTGAAAGGAAAATGTTATATAATTTTCCCTTCGCTATTCATTTCGTGTTGTCAAGGCCTAAACGTCCTTTTTCAATGCTTTTCTCGGATAGAAAGTGTGCGCTGCTTTCGCTCAATAGTCCTGGGTGTATTCCCGTGTACTCGCTTCTATTTCCTCAACACTATCCTATCCTAATTCTATTTCCTCTCCTCGTTTCAAAAAATCTGGACAAACAAACAAACAAAAAAACGTTATATTTCACGACATAACTATTCTAATTTCTATTGAATTTCCTTCTGGCTACTGGTTCTACATTCCCCCATACCCACCCCCTCTTTTCAGGTAGGTGCATAGGGTGCCACAAGCATCCCATGACCTGTGTGGGTTTCCCACCACTACCTTAGATATTACTGTGTATTGCGTGATCTCTCTGGACAATTTGATAACAAAATATTCAATTCCTCATTCAATTTTCAGGTTGAACCTAAGGCGTTCCAAGACCCCTGCTACCGATCCGCACGACGTGAGATACAGAGACACCCAGGTCCATGAAAACTCACTTCCAGTCCTGGACCAAAGCAATTCAAGGGAAGAATTTCAGGGATAATTTGGACTCATATATGGACTCGAGCCAAACTTCTTTACCAGGTGTATGTGATGAAAGGGTTATCTGTAATAAAGGTGGTTATGAGCCAATAACAAGGAATCCATTTGCAATATTTTTTAAAATTTAATACACAAGATTATTCACTCTATATTGTTCCTTGTTTGAGTATCTCCAACTTGAATCCGAATTATTTATTTTAAAGGTTCAGATAAATGTTTAGTTACCCTCACCAGAGGAGATGGTAATGCATTTGGGTCCATTTGTTTGTCAGTTCACATGGAGTATGAGCATGTCTATTAATTACGTACTACTGAGATGTGATTCTGTCTTAATTACATAGCATTGCAATGTGAATATGTCTACTAATTACGTACTGTTGGAACGTGAGTACATCTATTAATTACGTATTGGAACGTATTGTTGTGGGAATGCCTTTGAGTGGGCAGTATAATGACAGTTATTTTCTTAGTACTTTATAACAATAATTGTTTCCCTTAGTGCATTTATTAGCATAACCAACAACAACAACAGGCATTTTAAGGCCATTTTCCCTGCAAGAGCGGGGGTTAGCCTTGCGGTCCCCATGACAATCTTCTCCATTTTGCCCTATTTTCTGCATCTCCCCTTGTTAACCCCCTTGCCCGCATTTCTTCTTCCACCATCTTTAGCCAAGCCTTTCTCGGTCTTCCCCATCCTCTACTTCCTTCTACATTCATTTCCATCACTCTTCTCAACCAGTCACTTTCATCCTTCCTCAACACATGACCAAACCATCTCAAACTGTTTCTCTTCACAGCATCCATCACATGATCTATTCCCATCATCTTTCACAATTCATCATTTGTCTTCCTCTCTCTCAATGAAACTCCACACATCCACCGAACCATTCGCATTTCCACCCTTTCCAGCCTTTGTTGCTGGTCTACGTTCATTACCGATGTCTTGCTCCCATAAATCATAACACTTCTCACACATGCAGCATACACCTTTCCCTTCAGCTTCAACGACACTCCCCTCATCATCAGCACGCCACTCAGTTCCCGAAACTTCTTCCATGCACATCTCACTCGAGCAACCGTTGCCGAGTCTGATCCACCTTCTCCATTCAGCATGTCTCCTAGGTAACAAAATGTTTTCACACCTTCCAGCTTCATGCCGTCTCCAAGATCCAACTCAACATTTCCTCCATCTGCAGCTACCTCTGTGCACACCTTGTTTTAAAAAGTCAAATTCACAACATTGTCCTAATGGTAGGTTTAATTCAAATTCGATCTCTGGCAACACCTGTAAGATATAATCAAGCCATGTATCAGGATTACATAATCATGCAATTAGAAATCAATGCAAGCAAGCCTGGAACATCTTGACATACGCACCATTCGAGTATACGCTGTCACACAGATTATATGTCACAGGAATGATTTGGAGCGATGTTCATCCGAGTTCTTATAGACGCCTCTCAGTGGTTGGAGAGAGCATGACGAATTCGTTGTTCCTGGGTTCCTGGGTTCCTGGGTTCAACTTAGATACAATTTCATTGCATTCTTCCTGCCGCTAAAACTATATTTCCGCTAAGGCAGGAATCAAGCTAGCAGCATATAGCAGCAGAATAATAGCAGTGAGCAGCAGTTGTCCGTCCATGTCAGTTGGTCCAACCATAGCGGTCGGGGCGGCGAATCTCCCTACCGGCACGGGTCCGGAATCTACCGGGTACTACATCCCCAAGACCGGAGTCCTCTGCATCAGAGTAGCCACCTAAGTCAGGTGACGGAGGTGGCACCACAGGGCCTACAGGTTAGGGAGCGTTTAGCGGTGAGGATGCCGGCAGATACTCCACAGGCGGATCAACGGGAGAGTCCATGGACTCGTAAACTGGTTCGTCAACTTCCCCGCAAGGGGCCAGGTGGCGTACGGAGACTGTTGACTTGCGTCCATCAGACATCAACACACGAGCGTGCTCGGGATTAGCTTGGAGTACCTGCACCTTATCCACTAATGGGTCATACTTACTCATGCAAACTGCATGTTTGAGGAAAGCCGGTCCCGGCTCAGCAAGCCAACTAGGTAAAGATCGGGTACTACCCGAACTCCTCGGGTGATGAAACATCCATTCGTGGGGAGTTTGATTGGTAGCCGTACACAATAAAGTCCTGATCGAGTTCAGTGCCACGGGTAGCGACCAAGCCCATTTGTCTAGGCCTTGGCTGAGGGACTTAAGACTCAGCGTAACGGCTCTCCATATAATACCATTGAAGCGTTTGACCTGTCCATTCGCCTGCGGCCTATACGGAGTATTATAGCTAGAAGCGACATTATGCTGGAGTAAGAAGTTCCTCACTTCCTGGGACAGGAACACCGCGCCTCGATCGGTATGCACATAAGCCGGATTCCCAAACATAGAAAACAAGTTCTGCAGGCATCGGATAACCATTGCGGCTGTCATATCTATGCACGGGAAAGCAAAAGGGAATCTTGAGAACTCATCAACGATCGTGAGTAGATAACGGGAGTTACTCGAAGCCGGTGACGCCGGCGGTGGTCCTTTGAAATCCATCGCCAATCTCTTCCACGGCCTAGTGGCTCAGACCAGCATTCCCATAGTACAAGTGGTCGGAGCTTCGTGGAGAAATTTTGAACCCACTTGGAATAATAAGCGAACAGCCCGAGAACACGCTTCAACGAAGCATGATCGCAGGGTGGGGCCATGTCGAGCAAGGGTCACAGACGCTCCTTATCCGGAGCGACAGAGCCGTGGGTCACGGTGTACCCCAGGAGATCTATCGTGCAAGCAGAGTAGCGACATTTAGCCTCATTCATAGTCAAGCGATACCTCTGCACGACCTCGTGTAAGCGCTTCTGATTAGCATCATGATGTTCCTGGTCATACCCGCAAACCGTGAGATTAAACAGATCAACGAAGACATCGGTCAAGTTCTCCTTAGCGATGAGGTCGTCCGTAGCCCTCTGAAAACACGTGCCCCCGTTCGTGACCCCGAAAGGTAGCCAGGTGAACTGGTATAACCTCTGACCTGATTCAAACGCAGTATAGATGCGATCTGCCTCAGAGATGGGGATCTGATGATACGCACTACATAGATCGAGAGTGCTATAGACCAAATACTGTGCCACCTGTCGAACCAGGGAGTCCATTCCCGGGAGTGGTTAGGCGTCCAGCTGAGTAAACCGATTATCTGTCTGCGAATAGTCGATTACCATGCATTTGCGATGCGATTTGCTTCGTACCACCAGAACTTGTGCCCGCCATGGTGACCGACTAGGTTCTATGATACCTTCCTTTAGTAGCTGTGCCGTTTCTTCCACAATGAATTGCGCGTCAGCTCGTGAGTAGCATTGCGATTTAACCATGACAGGTGCACAGTCCATGGACATATTGGGGAACAGCGACAGTGGCTCAATTTCCATCCCTGCAAGAGCACACACAGCAAGAGTATCAGTACCATCAAATTCCATTTCCAAACGTCCATGTCGCTTCTGCACATAATGCTGGTAAGACCATTAAATGCACATCCGGAAACATTCGACCCTTAATCACAAGCTTCAGTCGACATTCCCCTTTTTTGCTAAGCCATAGCCCATGAGAGGCCATAAAGATTCTGCGTCTTGCCCCAAGAATCCGCCATCCATGTTTCTGCACAAGCCGAAGATCCACATAACTATCCGTGGATCCCGTGTCGATTAAAGCATTTGCAAAAATTCCTTCAATCATGAGTGGGATTATAGCACGAGACAGGCCAGGTGGCCCTGTAGTTATCGAGTCATCGAGGGGAGGCGCTTGAGACTTGCATGTGGATCCAATGCCAGCTACAGTCTTTCATGCCGTTGAAGTCGCTTGTAGGCCAGTCGTGCCGCCTCCAGAGGGCGCTCGAGCCACACGTGAAGTTCCCAGCTTTCGTGCCGTTAAAGTAGCTTGTAGGTCATTCGTGCCGCCTCCGGAGGGCGCTCGTGCCACGCACGGAGTTTCGAAGCCAGCATTCAGCGATCGGGTGGCCGATCCCGGAAGTTGGCAGTGTGTCGGAAGAATGCCTGTCAAGGACGGTCGCTCCGCGTACTGAAGTGATTGCGACACTTGTTTAGTCGGCGCGGCGAGTCTCATCAAGGTCGAGCTCTCAGCTCGGGGCCCACGGAGAGGGGCGATCCCCATCAAAGTCGGGCGAGGCGTGCCGTGCGCCGTTGATACCGCGGGCTCGGAGATAAGCACATCGTTTGGGACGAAGAGACGAATTTGAATTAAGTGTTGTAAAAAGTCAAATCCACAACATTGTCCTAATGGTAGGTTTAATTCAAATTCGATCTCTGGCAACACCTGTAAGATATAATCAAGCCATGTATCAGGATTACATAATCATGCAATTATAAATCAATGCAAGCAAGCCTGGAACATCTAGATATACGCACCATTCGAGTATACAATGTCACACAGATTATATGTCACAGGAAAGATTCGGAGCGATGTTCGTCTGAGTTCTTATAGACGCCTCTCAGTGGTTGGAGAGAGCATAACACCTGGGATCAACTTAGATACAATTTCATTAAACACCTCACACTTGAATGTAGCTGCCACACTGGTTAATGACCCTCTCAAACCACTACATTTTTGATGAACCCACTCAGCGCACATTGTACATTGAATGGAATTCACTCCGACACACTTCCTGCACACAGCACACGGCCACTTCCCAGTTCTTTCCACCTCACCACATGCTTTACCACTTGCCATCACCTTCGTTTTTCCGATATTCACCTTTAGACCTTTTGGCTTCATACATTCCTTCCACTTGTTCATCTTCTCCTTCAGTCCATCCATACTTTCTGCAATCAACACCAGATCATCTGCATACAACAACTCCCATGGTAAACCCTCCTTTACGTTCCGAGCCAGCACCTCCATCACAACTACAAATAGTAGTGGACTTAGTACCGACCCCTGATGCACTCCCACCCCTCAAACTCACCACTGTTCCCATCGTTTCGTCCTTACAGCTGTGCGCGCTCTTTTGTACATTGCCATCACAACTCTGATCAACCATTCCTCCACTCGTAACTTCCTCAATGCACATGTCACTACTTCACGTGGAACCCTATCGAATGCTTTCTCCAGATCAACAAACCCAAGAAACAACTTCTTCCTCTTCTCCATGTACTTCTCCTGCAACTGCCTCACAATAAAAAGTGCATCTGTCGTTCCTCTTCCTGGCATAAATTCAAACTGCATTTCGTCAATCTTCACTTTCTTCCTTATCCTCCTCTCCAACACCCTTTCCAATACCTTCATTCCATGCTCAAATAACTTTATCGCTCGATACGAGCCACAGTCCATAGGGTCACCTTTCCCCTTGTATAGAGGGACGAGGGTAGTCAGTTCCCAATCCACTGGAATGCGGCCTTCTTTCACCACCAGATTGCAGATCTCTGTCATTCTCTTCACACCCCAATTTCCCGCTGCCTTAAACATATCTCCCACAACTCCCGTCGGCCCTCCCGCTTTTCTACTCTTCATTGCTTTTATCGCTTCCGCAACTTCCTTCTCGGTTATCTCTGCCGGTCCTAAAACTGGGTTACTCTCAATGTTGCCATCCCATTCATTCTCTGCATTCAACAGTATTTCCATATATCTCTTCCATCTTCCTTTAATCCCATCTGGGTCCACAACGATTTGTCCCACTTCATCCTTCAAGCAACTCACCACCATCACATCACACCTCTCTTTCGCTATCTGCTTTGCAATCATGAATACCGCTGTCTGACCCTCTTCCAAATCCAAGCTTTCTCCGAACATTTTCCTGCATGTTCGGAGAACGTTTTCATTTTCCTGCTTTCCAATCATCATTTTCACCATCATCAACCTTTCACTCACTCTAGTCACACTCACCACACTGACTACAAACTCCTCAGAAAACAGGACACCAACACCATTCACGCCTTCTGGGCACCCTTGCCACACAAACTTGTATTTCTGTCCCTGCCTACCATTCACCATTCTCACACCACTTCCCTTCCATCTCATCTCCTGCACACAACATATGTCCACACTTCTTCTGACCAATACTTCCACCACTTCTCCTGATCTCCCTGTCATTGTCCCTACATTCCATGTCCCAAACCTCAGAAACCGATCTCCACTTCGGGCTGTACCCTGCCCATATGTAGTTGTAATTGTCATGGTTCTCTTTTTGAGGCAATGTTTTTATGGCCGGATGCCTTTCCTGATGCCAACCCTTTTAGTCGCCTCTTACGACACGCAGGGATACGGTGTATCTATTCTAAACCGGGGTACACACCGGGTATTAGCATAACCGTTGGGTAATTTAATTGTAATATTTAATTATGTGTCATTATACATCTGGAAAGTCACTGTCAATCTTCCCCACATTTGTGTGTCTAAAAACGCTTTGCCTTGACACCTTTTTCATGTTTTATCCCTCTGTTATCTGTCCTAAATGTGCTTTTATATGATCCCACAGGCCATCAGTAGGAGTATAGGCAGGAAAGGCCACCATGACAACCAAATCCGCCATAAAAGTGGGTGAGAAGTCAGGGTGGGTTGCCCCACCCACAAACTGGTCCCCAGGCCAATGACAGCCAAGCAGGGTGGGACGAGTGATGTCATGGATGAGGATGAGGGCATAACAGATAAAAGGGGTGGTGTTAACCATAGCTGCGCCCACTGCTGGACACACGAAATGTGTTTCCGCCAGGGCTGTGTCTCCACCTGGAATTCACTGCGTCCTGTCATGCGTAGCCTTTGGTATTTCAGTCTTGTCTGTCTGCCGGTCCTTATTTTGTGGAATGTCTGAATCCTTAAGTGCATAAATAATTCACTATATATATTATAATATATATATATATATATATATATATATATATATATATATATATATATATATATATATATATATATATATATATATATAATAATCTTGTCAATAATAATTTCAATAATCTTGTAAAGATTATTTGTAAATAATCATTCATTGCATTGCTTCTTTGTATTCCTGCCATTTTTGCATGTGTATACACCATAATAAAATCACTAGGTCTCTGAGTGATTCAAGTATTCCCCATTGCGACTTATATTGGCTATATACGTCCTCGAAAGGACTAATTGGCCCACTATGAAAACATACCCGTCTCCGAGCGATCTCTGCTCACATCACTAATTTGGATGACCGGGCGCACGGTACTGATCAGCGTGTCTCCCGACTGACTCTGGCATTCCACTGAATACGGTAACACAGCAAACAGGCCCGGGAACACAAGCGGGGTGCCCGGGTCAATTGTACGGCGTGACTGCTTTGATGGTTCGTCGGGACTCAGACCAGGTAACTGGGAGGATCCAGTGACTGTAGCAGTATTACCTAGCATGGCACTCGTAAGAGCACACACCTCCGCAGTCTGCCAGGCTGAACAGTTTACGTTTTGTATCCCACTGATAGACCGGATCTGGATTCCGACTTGAACCAAAATCAAATCAGGTTTTTCTTGTCATCTAACAAACTCATTCACCATGTTTTGTCAAAAGTCGTCCACAACATTTTAAAATATAATGCTACATATCGTTTTTGGCCATATCACTCAATGGTGAAGAATCAGGTTTTAAAAAATATTTAATTCTCGTATTCATATCCACCCACATTCGGATCTTCACCAAAATCGAATTGATTTGTCCTTGTCACACACCCAACCTTTCCACCAAGTTCCATTCGAATCTGTCCAGAACTTTTTGAGATATCTTTCTACAGTCACGTGAAAAAGTAAGTACACCCCATGTAAAGTTTTGACTTTTTCAACATATTTCAACATACAGCTATTTGATCTTCATTTCAACAATATTGATAGATAAAGGTGATATAATATAACAAATATCATAAAACATTTACATTTTGTAGTCCATTGTACAATTTAAATAAATATAAATGCATATTTCGCATGTGGAAAAAGTAAGTACACCCCATGAAATGTTTTTTTATCTTTTTAACATATGTGGACATATCAATATTTGATCGTCATTTTAAAAGTATCTGTAGATAAAGGCGATCTAATTGAACAAAAAACAATGAAAAATTGACTTTGCAATAATTTATTCAACAAAAATTGCATGCACAGCTCATTTCAAATCCCCCCACAACATCTCGATGGGATTTAGATCCGGGCTTTGACTTGGCCATTCCAGAACCCTCCATTTCTTTCTTTTCAGCCATTCCTTGGTGGATTTACTGGTATGTTTAGGGTCATTGTCATTTTGCAAGGTCCACCTTCGGTTGAGCTTCCACTTTTCGACAGATGGCCTCACATTATCCTCAAGCACCCTCTGGTACAATGAAGAATTCATAGTAGATTATATGATGGTGAGCTGCCCAGGCCCTGATGCAGCAAAGCTGCCCCAAACCATAATATTTCCACCACCATGCTTTTCAGTTGGTATCAACCTCAACTTTTCAATTGAGGACGGAGAGAAACTTTTCCACCTTGTCAGGAGGAAAGGACACAGAGTCCAGGAGCAGCGGCGTACGACTGGGTACGGTGGGTACAGAGAGGGATGGGTTTGGGACACAAGATTTAGAGGCAAACACAGAGTTGAGGCATTCAGCTTTTTCACGTGCGGAGTCAGCCGTGTGGCCATTTAAGGTGAGGGAGGGGATGGAGGGGGAACAAACACCAGAAACAGATTTTACCAGACGCCACCAGGATTTGGAAGAGGGAGACAGATAAGAGAGTTCGGCCCTGAGGACGGAGAGATATTGTTTCCTGGCTCTCCTGAGGGTGGACACACACTTGTTTCGGGCTTTGTGAAAGGAAATGAGATTTCCTTCCGTTGGATTTGCTTTCCAGGAGATGAGGAGATTTGCTACAGGTCGCACAAGATCTGCCTGCAACCCTCTTTTGGTTAAACTGCCAAAATCAAGACTCTCTGCTCACCTTCACTCCTTCATTCCTCTTTTCTCCCGCCTCTGGAACAAACTCCCTCACTCTCTTCAATCCCACTCCACCCTCCAAGTCTTTAAAACAGCTGTTCACCACCATCTCTTATCTTCCCCCATCCAAAACCTTGATCTTTTCTACCCCCGCTAATTTCACCCCAATTCCCCAATTTTGAATATACAAGAAAAAAAAAAAGAAAAAAATCAGGCTCTTGTGGTCAAATGCAGTCTTTGGTTTTCGCCAAACATGTCTTCTGGTACTGTGGCCAAATAGCTCTACCTTTGACTCATTTGTCCACAGCACATTGTTCCAGAAGTGCTGGTCTTTGCCTAGGTGTTCATTGGCAAACTTTAGTCTTGCCCTGATGTTCTTTCTGGACAGCAAAGGTTTCCTCCTGGCACACCTCCCATGTAGATCAAATTTGTGCTGCCTCTTTCTAATGGTAGACTCGTGCACTTTGACATCAACAGTGGCAAGAGCTAGCTGTAGGTCCCGTGATGACATTCTGGGGTTCTTCGAGACTTCTTTCAGCATCTTGCGGTCTGCTCTCGGGCTGAACTTGCTGGGGCGGCCTGGCCTGAACAAGTTGGCAGTTGTTTGGAATCTTCTCCACTTGCCGATGGTCTTTCGGACAGTCGAATGATTGATTTCAAATTGTTTGGAGATCTTTTTAAATCCCTTCCCAGACTCGTAGGCATCTATAACCTTCTTTCTGAAGGTATCAGAGAGATTTTTTGATCTAGGCATGGTGACGCCGCACACTTCAACAACAAAGAGCAAACCAAACTAAATGTCTGAGGTTTAAATAAGAAAGGTTCCTCCAAGATCCTCTCTAATGATGTTCTAATCATTTGCACCTGAGCTGGTGCACCTGATTCTAATTTTAGGTATTTGAAGTAGTGATAAATGTAGGGGTGTACTTACTTTTTCCACATGCGAAATTTGCATTTATGTTTATTTAAATTCTACAATGGACTACAAAATGTAAATGTTTCATGATATTTGTTATATTATATCACCTTTATCTATCAATATTGTTGAAATGAAGATCAAATAGCTGTATGTTGAAATATGTTGAAAAAGTCAAAACTTTACATGGGGTGTACTTACTTTTTCACGTGACTGTATATATCAGTTTTATCCCTCTCAGTCAATGGTGAAAAATCACTTTAAAATTCCCTGATCTGGATCCGGATTCTAATGTTCACCAAAATCGAATCGATAAGTCATTGTTATGCACACAACCTGACCACCAAATGTCGTCCGAATCCGTCGACAACCTTTTGAGATATCCTGTTCACAAACAGACAGACAAACAGGGGTGAAAACATAACCCCCATTCACCTTCTGTGATGGAGGTAATTAATTCCGCCATACTTGATTAGTTTGGGGATTGGTTGTTCAGTGTTTTAATTGGTTTGGGATTGGTTGTGAGTGCTTTGATTAGTTTGTGATTGGTTGTGAGTGCCTTGATTAGTTTGGGATTGGTTGTGAGTGTCTTGATTAGTTTGGGGATTGGTTGTGAGTGTCTTGATTAGTTTGGGATCGGTTGTGAGTGTGTTGATTAGTTTGGGGATTGGTTGTGAGTGTCTTGATTAGTTTGGGGATTGGTTGTGAGTGTGGTGATTAGTTTGGGATTGGTTGTGAGTGTCTTGATTAGTTTGGGGATTGGTTGTGAGTGTCTTGATTAGTTTGGGATTGGTTGTGAGTGTCTTGATTAGTTTGGGATTGGTTGTGAGTGTGTTGATTAGTTTGGGGATTGGTTGCGAGTGTCTTGATTAGTTTGGGATTGGTTGTTCAGTGTTTTGATTAGTTTGGGGAAGGGCTGTGAGTGTGTTGATTAGTTTGGGGATTGGTTGTGAGTGTCTTGATTAGTTTGGGGAAGGGCTATGAGTGTCTTGATTAGTTTGGCATTGGTTGTGAGTGTGTTGATTAGTTTGAGAATTGGTTGTGAGTGTCTTTATTAGTTTGGGGGTTGGTTGTGAGTGTTTTGATTAGTTTGGGGATTGGTTGTGATTGTCTTGATTAGTTTGGGGGTTCATTGTGAGTGTGTTGATTAGTTTGAGGGTTGGTTGTGAGTGTCTTGATTAGTTTGGGGGTTGGTTGTGAATGTCTTGATTAGTTTGGGGGTTGGTTGTGATTGTCTTGATTAGTTTGGGGGTTCGTTGTGATTGTCTTGATTAGTTTGGTGGTTGGTTGTGAGTGTCTTGATTAGTTTGGGGATAGGTTGTGATTGTCTTGATTAGTTTGGGGGTTGGTTGTGATTGTCTTGATTAGTTTGGGGGTTGGTTATGATTGTCTGGATTAGTTTGGGGGTTGGTTTTGATTGTCTTGATTAGTTTGGGGGATGGTTGTGATTGTCTTGATTAGTTTGGGGGTTGGTTTTGATTGTCTTGATTAGTTTGGGGGTTGGTTGTGATTGTCTTGATTAGTTTGAGGGTTGGTTGTGATTGTCATGATTAGTTTGAGGGTTGGTTGTGATTGTCTTGATTAGTTTGAGGGTTGGTTGTGATTGTCTTGATTAGTTTGAGGGTTGGTTGTGATTGTCTTGATTAGTTTGAGGGTTGGTTGTGATTGTCATGATTAGTTTGAGGGTTGGTTGTGATTGTCTTGATTAGTTTGAGGGTTGGTTGTGATTGTCTTGATTAGTTTGGGGCTTGGTTGTGATTGTCATGATTAGTTTGGGGATAGGTTGTGATTGTCTTGATTAGTTTGGGGGTTGGTTGTGATTGTCTTGATTAGTTTGGGGGTTGGTTGTGATTGTCATGATTAGTTTGAGGGTTGGTTGTGATTGTCTTGATTAGTTTGGGGGTTCATTGTGAGTGTGTTGATTAGTTTGAGGGTTGGTTGTGAGTGTCTTGATTAGTTTGGGGGTTGGTTGTGAATGTCTTGATTAGTTTGGGGGTTGGTTGTGATTGTCTTGATTAGTTTGGGGGTTCGTTGTGATTGTCTTGATTAGTTTGGTGGTTGGTTGTGAGTGTCTTGATTAGTTTGGGGATAGGTTGTGATTGTCTTGATTAGTTTGGGGGTTGGTTGTGATTGTCTTGATTAGTTTGGGGATTGGTTATGATTGTATGGATTAGTTTGGGGGTTGGTTTTGATTGTCTTGATTAGTTTGGGGGTTGGTTGTGATTGTCTTGATTAGTTTGGGTGTTGGTTTTGATTGTCTTGATTAGTTTGGGGGTTGGTTGTGATTGTCTTGATTAGTTTGAGGGTTGGTTGTGATTGTCATGATTAGTTTGAGGGTTGGTTGTGATTGTCTTGATTAGTTTGAGGGTTGGTTGTGATTGTCTTGATTAGTTTGAGGGTTGGTTGTGATTGTCTTGATTAGTTTGAGGGTTGGTTGTGATTGTCATGATTAGTTTGAGGGTTGGTTGTGATTGTCTTGATTAGTTTGAGGGTTGGCTGTGATTGTCTTGATTAGTTTGGGGCTTGGTTGTGATTGTCATGATTAGTTTGAGGGTTGGTTGTGATTGTCTTGATTAGTTTGAGGGTTGGTTGTTATTGTCATGATTAGTTTGAGGGTTGGTTGTGATTGTCTTGATTAGTTTGAGGGTTGGTTGTGATTGTCTTGATTAGTTTGAGGGTTGGTTGTGATTGTCATGATTAGTTTGAGGGTTGGTTGTGAGTGTTTTGATTAGTTTGGGGATTGGTTGTGATTGTCTTGATTAGTTTGGGGGTTCATTGTGAGTGTGTTGATTAGTTTGGGGGTTGGTTGTGAGTGTCTTGTTTAGTTTGGGGGTTCATTGTGAGTGTCCTGATTAGTTTGGGATTGGATGTGAGTGTTTTGATTAGTTTGGGGGTTGGTTGTGATTGTCTTGATTAGATTGGGGGTTGGTTGTGATTGTCTTGATTAGTTTGAGGGTTGGTTTTGATTGTCTTGATTAATTTGGGGGTTGGTTGTGAGTGTTTTGATTAGTTTGGGCATTGGTTGTGATTGTCTTGATTAGTTTGGGGATTGGTTGCGATTGTCTTGATTAGTTTGGGGGTTCATTGTGAGTGTCTTGATTAGTTTGGGATTGGATGTGAGTATTTTGATTAGTTTGGGGGTTGGATGTGAGTGTTTTGATTAGTTTGGGGGTTGGTTGTGATTGTCTTTTCTTTTTTCTTTTTTTTCTTTTTTTTTGGTATACTGAATCGAGGCTCGTGAAAGAGCTAACATTTACTTCACAAACAAATCAACCAGACAAACAAAATATATAAAAAGAGGGAGCGGAAAACAAGATGGGGAGAGAAGGGGAAGCACACATGCACAACATTTGAGAGCAGGGAGATGTGTGGAAGGGAGAGGGCTTAGGGGGAGGAGGCGTGGGAAGGGTGGGGGGGGGAGGGAGAAGTATAAAACACAAGGACACCAAGGACTTCCAGGACAGAAGTTGGTATTTCAAAAAAGTGGAATTGGGGTGAAATTAGCGGGGGTAGAAAAGATCAAGGTTTTGGATGGGGGAAGATAAGAGATGGTGGTGAACAGCTGTTTTAAAGACCTGGAGGGTGGAGTGGGTTTGAAGAGAGTGAGGGAGTTTGTTCCAGAGGCGGGAGAAAAGAGGAATGAAAGAGTGAAGGTGAGCAGAGAGTCTTGATTTTGGCAGTTTGACCATAAGAGGGTTGCAGGCAGATCTTGTGCGACCTGTAGGAATATTTGCGGGACAGAGCCCAGAGAGAGCTGGGGGGGCAAGGCCAGAGAGGAGTCGGTAGAAGACGGAAAGACCACCAACCTGCCTGCGGTGAGTGAGTGAGAGGCCCTTGGAGTTAGCTTCATCGCGGGAGATTCCAATGATTCTGAATGCTTTGGTTTCAACAGCGTGAAGACGAGCTAGGTGTGAGGCAGGAGCACCAGCCCAGAGGGGAGAGCAGTATTCCATTGAGCTGCGGATGAAAGCCTTGTATGTGGTGAGGAGCTCAGGTGTGCCAAGGAAGGACTTCGCACGATGGAGGATGCCCAGTCGGCGACTGGCTTTGGAGGCCAGATTTGAAATGTGGTTTTCCCAGGAAAGATCATGGCAGATAGTGAGACCCAAAAGCTTGAGTGACAGAACTTCTTGGAGAGGATTATTCAGAAAGTGGATGGGAGGGTTGTCCAGTCGGTCTTTTCGGAGAGACATCGTAAGAGTGTGAGATTTGTCAGGATTGAAAGACATGTTCCACTTGTTTGCCCAGTCTGTGATTTTGTCCAGGTCTGCAGAGAGTGAGGAGGCTGCAGACTGCCGATCTGAGGGATGAAGAATGGAGCGACAGAGAGTAGAGTCATCAGCAAAGAGATACAGAGGATTTTCAAGAGAGTCAGAGAGATCATTGATGAAGACCAGAAAAAGCACAGGGCCCAGAACACTGCCTTGTGGAA
The DNA here is from genome assembly GCF_964187855.1 of Myxine glutinosa. Classification (NCBI taxonomy): domain Eukaryota; kingdom Metazoa; phylum Chordata; class Myxini; order Myxiniformes; family Myxinidae; genus Myxine; species Myxine glutinosa. The sequence continues at coordinate 61,822,898 of NC_136273.1, read as the reverse complement.
CTCCAGCCTGAACAGGAAGAGGAGATGAGAGAAACCCATTCAGGGCCACACGTTGACGATGACTAGAGAGGAAGTCCGCCAGCCATGCGTGGAGATTTCCATGGATACCAAAAGAGGAGAGTTTGGTGAGCAGAGCGGGGTGCCAGACCGTATCGAAGGGACGTGATATGTCAAGGGAGACTGCTCTAATTTCCTGTTTGGCATTGAGGACCTCCCTCCATTGTTGAGAAAGCAGAAGCAGCATGTCCAGAGTAGAGTGTCCAGGTCTGAAACCAAATTGATGATCAGAGATCAAGCCATTGGAGAAGAGGAAAGATTTCACATCTGAAGCAATGATGGATTCCATGACTTTGCTGATAATTGTGAGAAGGCTGATTGGTCTGTAGTTGCTGGGATCTGTTTTTGCACCTTTTTTGTGCAAAGCGGTGATGTTGGCAGATTTCCAAGCAGATGGAAGATGACCTTGAGCAAAAGAGAGGGTGAAGAGAACAGAGAGAGGGAGTGAAAGAGCGGAAGAACAGGATTTTAGGACCCGTGGGCTGATGCCGTCAGGTCCATGCCGTCAGGGACTGATGCCGTCAGGTCTTGATTAGTTTGAGGGTTGGTTGTGATTGTCATGATTAGTTTGAGGGTTGGTTGTGATTGTCTTGATTAGTTTGGGATTGGATGTGAGTGTCTTGATTAGTTTGGGATTGGTTGTGATTGTCTTGATTAGTTTGGGATTGGTTGTGATTGTCTTGATTAGTTTGGGATTGGATGTGAGTGTCTTGATTAGTTTGGGATTGGATGTGAGTGTCTTGATTAGTTTGGGATTGAATGTGAGTGTCTTGATTAGTTTGGGATTGGTTGTGATTGTCTTGATTATTTTGGGATTGGATGTGAGTGTCTTGATTAGTTTGGGATTGGATGTGAGCGTTTTGATTCGTTTTGGGGTTGGTTGTGATTGTCTTGATTAGTTTGAGGGTTGGTTGTGATTGTCATGATTAGTTTGAGGGTTGGTTGTGATTGTCTTGATTAGTTTGGGGGTTGGTTGTGAATGTCTTGATTAGTTTGAGGGTTGGTTGTGAGTGTCTTGATTAGTTTGGGGGTTGGTTGTGATTGTCTTGATTAGTGTGGGGGTTGATTGTGAGTGTCTTGATTAGTTTGAGGGTTGGTTGTGATTGTCATGATTAGTTTGAGGGTTGGTTGTGATTTGATTAGTTTGGGATTGGATGTGAGTGTTTTGATTAGTTTTGGGGTTGGTTGTGATTGTCTTGATTAGTTTGAGGGTTGGTTGTGATTGTCATGATTAGTTTGAGGGTTGGTTGTGATTGTCTTGATTAGTTTGGGGGTTGGTTGTGAGTGTCTTGATTAGTTTGAGGGTTGGTTGTGAGTGTCTTGATTAGTTTGGGGGTTGGTTGTGATTGTCTTGATTAGTTTGGGGGTTGATTGTGAGTGTCTTGATTAGTTTGAGGGTTGGTTGTGATTGTCATGATTAGTTTGAGGGTTGGTTGTGATTTGATTAGTTTGAGGGTTGGTTGTGAGTGTCTTGATTAGTTTTGGGGTTGGTTGTGAGTGTCTTGATTAGTTTTGGGGTTGGTTATGAGTGTCTTGATTAGTTTGAGGGTTGGTTGTGATTGTCTTGATTAGTTTTGGGGTTGGTTGTGATTGTCTTGATTAGTTTGGGGGTTGATTGTGAGTGTCTTGATTAGTTTGAGGGTTGGTTGTGATTGTCATGATTAGTTTGAGGGTTGGTTGTGATTGTCTTGATTAGTTTGGGGGTTGGTTGTGATTGTCATGATTAGTTTGAGGGTTGGTTGTGATTGTCTTGATTAGTTTGGGGGTTGGTTGTGATTGTCTTGATTAGTTTGGGGGTTGATTGTGAGTGTCTTGATTAGTTTGAGGGTTGGTTGTGATTGTCATGATTAGTTTGAGGGTTGGTTGTGATTTGATTAGTTTGAGGGTTGGTTGTGAGTGTCTTGATTAGTTTTGGGGTTGGTTGTGAGTGTCTTGATTAGTTTGAGGGTTGGTTGTGATTGTCTTGATTAGTTTTGGGGTTGGTTGTGAGTGTCTTGATTAGTTTGAGGCTTGGTTGTGATTGTCTTGATTAGTTTGAGGGTTGGTTGTGATTGTCTTGATTCGTTTGGGGGTTGGTTGTGAGTGTCTTGATTAGTTTAGGGCTTGGTTGTGAGTGTCTTGATGACGTGGACACCATAACTGGCCATTGAGACTCGACAAAACATCTTGGTGAATGGAAGGTAATTTTGCAGTAATTATAAAAGTTTGTAAAGTATTTCCACTTGCCAGTCCTTTTCCTCATTAAAAGTAAACAAACATGTCGGGCACTATTGTATCCACGTAGTGTTTGGTTAATTATACTTTCGCATCTTATTCCTCCGCAAATGGTGAGCCAGAGTGAAATGAAATTGAAAGGGGAGTGGGTGAGGGTGGAGGAGTCAGACTCGGTCCTGCCTGACGATAGACATATCTCATGAGTTGGAGCAATTACTCAAATGTAATTGTCTTCATGACATGCCCGACACCCCAGGCGTGTTGAAACACAAGGTGCAGTATCTGCCATTTTAATTGGATCTGTAGCTGACATCTGCTTGTACAGCCGTTTGTCCTTATCACAGTCTGATGCGATGTGACATCGACTCGGCCGGGTTTTCCGAACCGTCGGAAACGGTATGTGGAGGATAAAATCATGATGGAAATGCAAGGTGTGGCCATTGGAAATATCTCAGGACATGAAACCTCGAGCAGATATTTTGGCCAGGTGATGTCCTTTATCAGAAGGAAATGTCTCACTGATCACCTTTTGATATGATTTTTTTTTTACCTGCTTTTCGCAGCTGCTTTGATATCTAGCGTCGATCTTGTTCAACTTCTTCATTATCATAGATCTTTGTCTTCTCATTTCTGACACAATCCACAAATTTCTGGTTTATCAGACGTCACGTGTGTCATAACTCCTCGCACGCGAAGTGAAAAGCGGGGTTAAGCAATTGGGTCACTTCTGTCTGTCTGTCCGTCTGTCTACAAATGTGAGTTTATGATCGAGGGACAACTTAATTTCAATTTAATGTTATATTTTGAACACAAATCCCAATATGAATCGGTAAACAAACCTGCAGTTTAACAGTACTTTGGCTCTGAATTTGCAGCAATCTCCCATGTGCAAAGAGGAGTTGAGATAATTTTTGCACTGTCTGTGTGTCTGACAATGAAACAAAATTGAAAATCATTCCAAACAGGAAACTTATTATTTAAAAACGTCATAAAGGACGCAAACTACGGGCACAAATAATTCATGTGATGTGTTAAATAAAGTTGTGTAAAAGATGCTGCATCAACATCGGTAAACTAAACGAAAAAAAAAATCTACAACCTTTAAAATCATTATTTTGTTTCAATTGAATTATATACTTGAACACTGCAGAACACAAATCACATGTTTTTCATTTGTCCTTACCATTGGGCATGACCTCTCTTGAGCAAACGCCATAAACAAGTAGGCCTCCAAAGCCAACCGCCGACTTGTGATCCCCCATCGTATGGAGGCCTTCCTTGGACCACGTCAACTCCTGCAAGGCCTTAATCGACACAGCTTGATGGAGTGTTTCTCCCTCCTTTGGTCTGGAGCCCCTGCGTCACACTGTTACGGTTTGTGACCTTTTTCTTCTTCCTTCCCCCACACCCCCCCTGTGAGTTAGACCAAGTGGTTTGGTCCATGGGTATAAAGCCTATGATTGGCTGTGGGGCCAGGAAGGTGATTCAGAGGGGAGAGGGGGCCATTTTGGAAGAGACCTCATGGCGGAGTGCCTTTTCGTGTGCTCGTCAAGTTGTCAGCAGAAACCTCTGTAACTGAAGGTTGACTTGTGTCGGATCAACCCCTGCGGCCACCTCTGCACCTGACGGTGGACTTGGATTAAACTCTGCCTGCACTGGGGCCTACTGCTGGGCCTGCCTTGGGGCCTACTCTTGGACCTGTCTACTCCTACCCTCTTGTGCTGGGCCTGCACTGGGGCCTACCGCTGGGCCTGCACTGGGGCCTACTGCTGGGCCTGCCTTGGGTCCTACTCGTGAACTTGCCTACTCCTACCCTCTCGTGCTGGGCCTGCACTGGGGCCTACCACTGGGCCTGCCCTGGGGCCTACTGTTGGGCCTGCCCTGGGGCCTACTGTTGGGCCTACTGTTGGGCCTGCGCTGGGGCCTACTGTTGGGCCTGCCTTGGGGCCTACTGTTGGGCCTGCCTTGGGGCCTACTGTTGGGCCTGCCTTGGGGCCTACTACGGGGCCTGCCCTGGGGCCTACTGTTCGGCCTACTCTTGGACTGGCCGACTCTTGGACCGGCCGACTCTTGGACCGGCCGACTCTTGGACCGGCCGAATCTTGGACCGGCCGACTGTTGGACCGGCCGACTCTTGGACCGGCCGACTCTTGGACCGGCCTACTCTTGGACCGGCCTACTCTTGGACCGGCCTACTCTTGGACCGGCCTACTCTGGGACCGGCCTACTCTTGGACCGGCCTATTCTTGGACCGGCCTACTCTTGGACCTGCCTACTCTTGGACCTGCCTACTCTTGGACCTGCCTACTCTTGGACCTGCCTACTCTTGGACCGGCCTACTCTTGGACCGGCCTACTCTTGGACCGGCCTACTCTTGGACCTGCCTACTCTTGACTGGCCTATTCGGGTTTTTCCCTCTATTCTCCCTTCTTTGTTTTATGTGTAGGAAGAGATTTTCGTGTGATAATAAATAAATAAATAAAGACTGTGATTGAAGGCTTGGTTTGGTGGGCTTCAGGCCGTAACACACACCCTGCACTTGTTGACGTCGTGGAAACTGCTTCCACTTCCAGGTGAAGCTGAATGTGCGTAGTTGTTACTCCTGCATTGCAAACAGGTCGGTGGATCTCTGTCTTTTACTACCACCTTTCTGGTTTTGCATGGTCTGCCCTTTCCATGCTCTGTTCCTCTCAGCTTTATTTATGGTGCACGTGGTGTGCTACTATCACACTTCTGATGAAACTCCCAAAATCTAAACTCACTGCTCACCTCCACAAATTTGTTCCTCTCCTCTCTCACCAGTGGAACCAACTTCCTTGGTACAACTATTGGGGATGCCCCTTCGTGGTGGTTGTACCTCTGTCCCCACCACCCCCAATGCAAGTTCGGGTCCAAATCTTCCCCATTCTTCCCTGCTGCCTGGATTTGTCAGGGCAGCGCAGTCACGGTCAGAGTGCCGATGGGGCTCCATGGACCATCTCTCTCTTTCTCTTTCTCTTTTTCTCTTTCTCCCCCTCTCTTTCTCCCCCTCTCTTTCTCCCCCTCTCTTTCTCCCCCTCTTTCTCCCCCTCTCTTTCTCCCCCTCTTTCTCCCCCTCTCTTTCTCCCCCTCTCTTTCTCCCCCTCTCTTTCTCCCCCTCTCTTTCTCCCCCCTCTCTTTCTCCCCCTCTCTTTCTCCCCCTCTCTTTTTCCCCCTCTCTTTCTCCCCCTCTCTTTCTCCCCCTCTCTTTCTCCCCCTCTCTTTCTCCCCCTCTCTTTCTCCCCCTCTTTCTCCCCCTCTTTCTCCCCCTCTTTCTCCCCCTCTCTTTCTCTCTCTCTCTCTCTCTCTCTCTCTCTCTCTCTCTCTCTCTAACGCTGTCATGGGCCCGATGTGGGGGTACACCATCCTAGATGTGGGGGGTCTCTCGGTCGCTCCTGAGAGATCGGTCGGCTGTCTCAGTGGCCTGTTCAGGAGAACTGTCCGGGGCTATACAATAACAACAACTTCCTTTGTCTGTTCAATCTCGTTTTTACCTCCAAGGCTTCAAGATGGATGTTCACAATCACATGAGGCCATTCTCAATCCAAATTCATGATCTTGTTTAAAAAAAAAAATACATTATTTCCCCGAAACACCCAAAGGCCATACCTTCTTTTGCAGGTCTGTCCACCCATCTTTATTTTGTCCTTTGCTTTTTCATTCTCACGATGCGTTTTCCCACATTTTCCTCCATTCTGTTTTGTGTTACAGCTCTTCCCTGGGCCTCGACATTGTATGTAAAATAATACATGTTGAACTTACTTCACAGACTCCATTGACGTGGCCATGGATCCTCAGGGGTATGTTCACTTACCAAGCAGCTAGATATCGCTCGCCAAGCCAGCCGTTCCTTATCAGCGGTTGCCAATGGAGTGCTTGCTTGAATGCTTAAGCCACTTGGCGAGCTCTCTACAAGAAACTTGGTAACTGAACACCACCCCAGGTGTTTGTGGACCACCTGTTGAAAAACCTTTCTCTTGCTCTTCCATGAGTCATTCCCAGTGTATAAAAAAATGCAAGGTCTTGAGGCCTTTCATCAACCTTTGATGACCGTAAGGAGTGAAAAAACACATTTCCAATTGGTAGTGGTAATATGATTGTTTATGACAAGTTGCAACATTTTTACAAAAACCTTAGAAATACAAAACAGCACTGAGAAACAAGCACCAGTGATGAATTCAAGTCTGCAATTAATCCTGGTTCACTCCACATTATGGTCGAGAACCTCCATCAACAAAGTCTCTGTCTCACCATGTATTCCCTCAAATATTTTTTACACAAAGTAAAATCCAATGTTTAGTAATTCGATGATTAATTATTACTTGAAGGCCCACAGACACAGAAGTTTTTTTTAATGTGATTATATTCATTTTAAAGCAGTAAACAAAGAAATGAATGTGGTTTTTAACCAATATTTTTGTGGTACATCCCCTAAAAATAGCGATGGTCATGACGTCATCGGCATGACGTAATCAAGGGAAAGGTTGTCGTGCGGCCATTATCCAACGCAATGGATAATGGCCGCACAACTCGCTTCAGTTCAGACTCGTCAGAAAGTGAATTTGACGAAGATTTTTCTGATCAAGAATCCTCTGATAGTCAAAATATTATTAAAAATTACTGAGAGCAAAACTATTCTTGAGGTGACGGTGGGTCACACGGGTATAATCAAATCTCCGGTTTTGGGGGGCGGGGCCAACGAGCTTAAAAGGACACCAAAAATCACCGATCTCTTCCTTCCAAGTTATTTATTCAAAAAAAAGAACAATTATTAAGTGTTAAGTGAAGCAATATCCACTAATTAAGCCAAACATGATTTTATGTGTATGTGTTCCTTTTTATGGCGTAGCCCATGGGGCAAAGCCGTCGAACAGTGTTTGTCTGTCCGTCTGTATGTATGTATGTCCCCTCAAACGTATACCAATCAGAGCTTAGGATCGGGTCACATGACAGGGTAATGTGATTACATCTGATGTCATTACGGGGCACAACGACTCTCCACACGCCGCCATTTTGATTTATATGCCGTTCATGCCAAACATATCGTCGAACCTATATTTCACAATCGCCACACTCTACCTTTTCGTTTTTCATTTAGTGTGAAACACAAACAAACCGATTATTAAAATGACCATCAAATATCGAAAGCATCGGCGTTACTTCTCTTCCAACAAAACAGTACGTACCCAAACCTTGTGGGGTATAAGCTAGATTACAGTAGATTTTCCCTCAGTTCTGTAAGTAAAACTTACCTCACGGATGTCGGGATTCCTCCAAATTTCTGTTTAATGTTATAAACAGCATTAGCGACTGTTTTAAAAGCTAATCATGTGTGTTTGTGGTTTATAATATTTTACAAGACGGCTACGCCGCTGTTAGACTTCCGGTCTTTTTTATACATTCTTGGCGAGGATATAAAGTGTTGTATGTTTGTAAAAGCTGAGATATTCACAATAACTAGGCAGCAAACACCCATTATCAGGGTGAATCGTTTAAATTGCGATGCAAGCATGAAACTTGAACATCAATGTTCCCATATAGATACTGTTTAAAAACAGTCGATAAGCCAATTTGAAAATTCAACATGGCGTCCATGGTTTTTTTAAAATGGCCGCCAAAATTGCTAAAACATGCCATAAACTTTTAAATATTGAATTTAGGATGTAAGAGTATGAATACCAAATCACAGAACTACATATCTGTAAGTTAGTTTAAAAATTGAAAAATTTAACGACCTCATACATATGTAGTTCTGTGATTTGGTATTGATCGTCATACATCCGAAATTCAATATTTAAAAAACTTTATGGCACATTTTAGCAATTTTGGCGGCCTTTTTGAAAACGATGGACGCCATGTTGAATTTTCGAATTGGCTAATCGACCGATTTTAAAGTGTCCATATGGGAACATTGTTGCCAAGTTTTATGCTTGTATCATAATGAGAATGATTTTTGGGTTGGACGCCTCGCTCCAAGGCGGGACACAAAGGAGCACCGGCCCCAAAGGATTGTTGGTAATGTACCCATGTGTTTGCGAATCTTTGTCATTATCACGTGCAGACACAATTACTCAAAAAATGTCATGCCAATCCGAAATATGCACCTGGTTCGTTTGGTAGTGATCACGACTCCTCTTTCCTATTATCACTCGTAACACCTGAATGGTGTTCTTTTCCTATTTAACAATCACCGCCAGTAACGAGGACCGGTGAAGTATGTCCAGCAGAGCTCGACAGGCTCTGCTGTTCCACAGAATTCGAGACCTCATGCTTGGAGGTATTTTTGTCTTTTGAGCCACCTGTGCCCTGGAGCTGAACATCACCGCCACTATTCCGGCTGCCGCTCGAGTCTTGTCGTGATTGCAAGGAGGATCTTGACCGAAATGAGCTGCCTTGACGGTAGCTGCAGATAAACCAACAACAGTAAAAAAATAAAATTTGCATTATTATGGTATTTATTTTAAAACAGCAACGATTGCTTAAAAAGAACCGACAACAACCGTGATGACTTTGGCAGACATGAGTATGTGATGTTGAGGGTATGTGCATACGTTCCCTGATAAGAGAAGTGGTAACAACTCTGCTTACCCTCTTATCAAGTGTTAGGTTTTGTGTGGACAGCATGCCAGACTGAACATGCTAGCCTCATCATGTGCATCATGCTGGGAGCATCATTCTCACTCATCATGTACATCATGTACACCATGCCAGACTTAACATGCTAGCCTCATCATGCACACCATGCCGGACTTAACATGCTGGTCTTATCATGTACATAATACACAGCATGCCAAGCTTAACATGCTAGCCTCATCATGCACACCATGCCGGACTTAACATGCTAGCCTCATCATGCACACCATGCCGGACTTAACATGCTAACCTCATCATGCACACCATGTCGGACTTAACATGCTGGTCTTATCATGTACACAGCATGCCGGACTTAACATGATAGCCTCATCATGTACATCATGCACAGCATGCCGGACTCAACATACTAGCCTCAGCATACCAGTAACATCATGGACATCATGCTCGGCTTATTATGTGCATCATTTACATCGTGCACATCATGCTTGGCTTATCAGGTGCATCATTACATCGTGCACATCATGCTTCCCTTATTATGTGCATCATTTACATCGTGCACATCATGCTTGGCTTATTATGTGCATCGTTTACATCGTGCACATCATGCTCGGCTTATTATGTGCATCATTTACATCATGCACATCATTTACACCATGCACATCATTTTCATCATGCACATTATGCTAGGCTTATTATGTGCATCATTTACATCATGCACACCATTTTCATCATGCACATCATGCTCGGCTTATTATGTGCATCATTTACACCATGCATACCATGCTCGGCTTTTTATGTGCATCATACATCATGCACACCATTTTCATCATGCACATCATTTACATTATGCACATCATGCTCGGCTCATTATGTGCATCATTTACATCATTTTCGTCATGCACATCATTTTCATCATGCACATCATGCTCGGCTTATTATGTGCATCATTTACATTATGCACATCATTTTCATCATACACATCATTTACATCGTGCACATCATGCTCGGCTCATTATGTGCATCATTTACATCATTTTCATCATGCACATCATTTTCATCATCCACATCATGCTCGGCTTGTGTGCATCATGCACATAATTTACATCATGCACATCATGCTCGGCTTATGTGCATCATCCACATCATGCACATCATGATTGGCTTATTATGTGCATCATTTATTTCATGCACATCATTTTCATCATGCACATCATGCTCGGATTATTATGCACATCATGCACGTCATTTACATCATGCACATTTACATCGTGCACATCATGCTCGGCTTATTATGTGCATCATTTACATCATGCACATCATGCTCGGCTTAGGTGCATCATTTACATCATGCACATCATGCACATCATTTACATCGTGCACATCATGCTCGGCTTATTATATGCATCATTTACATTGTGCACGTCATGCTCGGCTTATTATGTGCATCATTTACATCATGCACATCATGCTCGGCTCATTATGTGCATCATTTACATCGTGCACATCATTTTCATCATGCACATCATTTTCATCATGCTCGGCTAATTATGCACATCATTTACATCATGCACATCATTTACGTCATGCACATCATTTACATCATGCACATCATTTTCATCATGCTCAGCTTATGATGTGCATAATTTACATCATGCACATCATTTTCATCATGCATATCATGCTGGGCTCATTATGTTCATCATGCACATCATTTACATCATGCACATCATTTACATCATGCACATCATGCTCGGCTTATGTGCATCATGCACATCATTTTCGTCATGCACATCATGATTGGCCTATTATGTGCATCATTTATTTCATGCACATCATGCTCGGCTTATTGTGCATCATTTACATCATGCACATCATGCTCGGCTTATGATGTGCATCATTTACATCATGCACATCATTTTCATTGTGCACATCATGCTCGGCTCATTATGTGCATCATTTACATCGTGCACATCATTTTCATCATGCTCGGCTCATGTGCATCATTTTCATCATGCACATTATTTTCATCATGCACGTCATGCTCGGCTAATTATGCACATTATTTACATCATGCACATCATTTACGTCATGCACATCATTTACATCATGCACATCATTTTCATCATGCTCAGCTTATGATGTGTATCATTTACATCATGCACATCATTTTCATCATACATATCATGCTGGGCTAATTATGTGCATCATTTACATCGTGCACATCATTTTCATCATGCACATCATGCTCGGCTTATTTGCATCATTTACATCATGCACATCATTTTCATTTTGCACATCATTTCCATCATGCACATCATGCTTGGCTTATTATGTGCATCATTTACATCATGCACATCATTTTCATCATGCTCGACTTATTATGTGCATCATTTACATCGTGCACATCATGCTCCGCTTATTATGTGCATCATTTATATCGTGCACATCATGCTTGGCTTATTATGTGCATCATTTACATCGTGCACATCATGCTTGGCTTATTATGTGCATCATTTACATCATCCACATCGTTTTCATCATGCACATCATGCTCGGCTTATTATGTGCATCATTTACATCGTGCATATCATGCTCGGCTAGTTATGTGTATCATTTACATCATGCACATCATGCACATCATGCTTGGCTTATTATGTGCATCATTTACGTCATGCACATCATGCTCGGCTTTTTATGTGCATCATTTACATCGTGCACATCATGCTTGGCTTATTATGTACATCATTTACATCATGCTTGGCTTATTATGTGCATCATTTTCATCATGCACATCATGCTCGGGTTATTATGTGCATCATTTACATCGTGCACATCATGCTTGGCTTATTATGTGCATCATTTACATCATGCACATCATTTTCATCATGCACATCATTTACATCATGCACATCATGCTTGACTTATGTGCATCATTTACAATTTTCATCATGCACATCATTTTCATCATGCACATCATGCTTGGCTTATTATGTGCATCATCTACATCATGCACATCACTTTCATCATGTGCATCATTTATGCACATGCATTTATGCATTTCATCATGTGCATGTGCATCATTTACATCATGCCGGACTCATCATGCACATCATGCTTGGCTCATTATGTGCATCATTTTCATCATGCACATCATTTTAATCGTGCACACCATGCTTGGATTATTATGTGCATCATCTACATCATGCACATCACTTTCATCATGCCGGACTCATCATGCCGACTTATGCCAAGAGTTTATGCGGAGTTTGTAGATTGGCTCCTTGTATTCACTTATCAAACACCCGTTGATTTCCGATGTCAAAAGTGAAAGTGTGGGATGTTTTGATATTATGTGGGGTTCCATTCAAGGTGCGTCATGCATGTTGAAATAAACCATCAGCCATGAACTTTACCTTTGAGTTAACTGTTCACTCGTTGTTGATAGGAATCACATGAAGTATATATTATCTTAAAACAATGAAACCCAGTTTACAAACATGCCCTTGGCTCTCCTCTTGTTGGTTGGTTACTTGCACCTGTGGATGGGAGAGCTTTATACAGTAAATATCCATCTCACCTCTGCCTGGGACTCTTAGTATAATATAAGGAGAAACGACAAAGCTGAAGAAATTGTTATACAGATTTTTCTTCGCCGCACATACATTGTCCTTCATGGTTGTGCTGAACCGACAACGTCTGAACCAACAATGAAAGACAATGTCTGTATTAGTCACACGCAGATGATGTGGACAAATTAAACCCCTTCCCCAGTGAATTCCAAATGAATGAGTCTTACTACATTCTTGTTTAACGTAGTGGTGTACGCAGGACTGTAATGTTTAACTTTCCATTTGAAAGCACCTTCCCTCTGACGTCATGTTATTTCTTCACAAGGTGTGTTCTTGCAAATTACCCCACACGCGTGGTGGAAAGGTTCACTTCAAGCAACAGGTTCACTTCTGTCTGTGTCTACAAACGTCAGTCTATGATGGACCAACCACTTCATTACCCTGCATGAGGGAAATAATATAAAGTAGGGTAATTCTAAAGGGTAATTTATTCCACATGGTAATTCTACTGGGTAATTCTACTGGGTAATTCTACTGGGTAATTCCAAAGGGTAATTCCAAAGGGTAATTCCAAAGGGTAATTCAAAAGGGTAATTCCAAAGGGTAATTCCAAAGGGTAATTCCAAAGGGTAATTCCAAAGGGAAATTCCAAAGGGTAATTCCAAAGGGTAATTCCAAAGGGTAATTCCAAAGGGTAATTCCAAAGGGTAATTCCAAAGGGTAATTCCAAAGGGTAATTCTAAAGGGTAATTCTAAAGGGTAATTCTAAAGGGTAATTCTAAAGGGTAATTCTGAAGGGTAATTCTAAAGGGTAATTCTAAAGGGTAATTCTAAAGGGTAATTCTAAAGGGTAATTCTAAAGGGTAATTCTAAAGGGTAATTCTAAAGGGTAATTCTAAAGGGTAATTCTAAAGGGTAATTCTAAAGGGTAATTCTAAACGGTAATTCCAAACGGTAATTCCAAACGGTAATTCCAAACGGTAATTCCAAACGGTAATTCCAAACGGTAATTCCAAACGGTAATTCCAAACGGTAATTCCAAACGGTAATTCCAAACGGTAATTCCAAACGGTAATTCCAAACGGTAATTCTAAACGGTAATTCTAAACGGTAATTCTAAACGGTAATTCTAAACGGTAATTCTAAACGGTAATTCTAAACGGTAATTCTACAGGTTAATTCCACAGGGTAATTCTAAAAGTATATTCCAAATGGTAATTCCAAACTGTAATTCTACAGGGTAATTCTAAAAATAAATTCTACACGGTAATTCTAAAGGTTAATTCTAAAGGTTAATTCTAAAGGGTAATTCTAAAGGGTAATTCTAAAGGGTAATTCTAAAGGGTAATTCTAAAGGGTAATTCTAAAGGGTAATTCTAAAGGGTAATTCTAAAGGGTAATTCTAAAGGGTAATTCTAAAGGGTAATTCTAAAGGGTAATTCTAAAGGTTAATTCTAAAGGGTAATTCTAAAGGGTAATTCTAAAGGGTAATTCTAAAGGGTAATTCTAAAGGGTAATTCTAAAGGGTAATTCTAAAGGGTAATTCTAAAGGGTAATTCTAAAGGGTAATTCTAAAGGGTAATTCTAAAGGGTAATTCTAAAGGGTAATTCTAAAGGGTAATTCTAAACGGTAATTCTAAACGGTAATTCTAAAGGGTAATTCTAAACGGTAATTCTAAACGGTAATTCTATATGTTAATTATATGGGGTTCAAAAGGGTCATTGTAAAGGGTAATTCTACAGAGTAATTATAAAGGGTAATTCTACAGAGTAATTTGAAAGGGTAATTCTAGAGTAATTCGAAAGGGTAATTCTAAAGGGTAATTCTAAAGGGTAATTCTCAATAGTTCTAAAGGGTAATTCTTCAGGGTAATTTTAAAGGGTTCTAAAGGGTAATTCTACAGAGTAATTATAAAGGGTAATTCTACAGAGTAATTATAAAGGGTAATTCTACAGAGTAATTATAAAGGGTAATTCTACAGAGTAATTCTAAAGCGTAATTCTAAAGCGTAATTCTAAAGCGTAATTCTAAAGCGTAATTCTAAAGCGTAATTCTAAAGCGTAATTCTAAAGCGTAATTCTAAAGCGTAATTCTAAAGCGTAATTCTAAAGCGTAATTCTAAAGCGTAATTCTAAAGCGTAATTCTAAAGCGTAATTCTAAAGCGTAATTCTAAAGCGTAATTATAAAGCGTAATTCTAAAGCGTAATTCCAAAGCGTAATTCTAAAGCGTAATTATAAAGGGTAATTCTACAGAGTAATTCTCGATAGTTCTAAAGGGTAATTTTAAAGGGTTCTAAAGGGTAATTTTAAAGGGTTCTAAAGGGTAATTCTACAGAGTAATTCTGAAGGGTAATTCTACTGGGTAATTCTATGGGGTTCCAAAGGGTAATTCCAAAGGGTAATTTTAAATGGTTCTAAATGGTAATTCTAAAGGGTGATTGAAAAGGGTGATTCAAAAGGGTAATTCTAAAGGGTGATTCTCCAGGGTAATTGTAAAGGGTAATTGTAAAGGGTAATTGTGAAGGTTAATTCAAAAGGTTAATTCTGAAGGTTAATTCTAAAGGTTAATTCTAAACGGTAATTCTATAGGTTAATGCTAAAGGTTAATTCTAAATGGTAATTTTATAGGTTAATTCTCAAGAATAATTCTAGCGTGTAATTCTACAGGGTTTTAAAGGGTTCTAAAGAATAATTATAGCGGGTAATTCTAAAGAGTAATTCGAAGGGATCTAAAGGATATTCGAAAGGGTTCTAAAAGAGGATTCTATGGGGTTATTCTAAAGGGTAATTTGAAGGGGTTTTAAAGGGTTCTAAATGATCATTCTAAAGGGTTCTAACAAATAATTCTCGCGGGTAATTCTAAAGGGTAATTCGAAGGGATCATAAGGTGTTCTAAAGGATAATGTAAAGGCTTCTAAAAAAGAATTCTAACGGGTATTTCTAAAGGGTAATTTGAAAGGGTTTTAAAGGGTTCTCAAGGATAATTCTAGCGGGTAATTCTAAAGGGTAATTCGAAGGGATCTTAAAGGGATCTTAAGGATAATCTAAAGTGTTCTAAAAAAGAATTCTAACCGGGTCATTTTAAAGGGTAATTTGAAAGGGGTTTAAAGGGTTCTAGACAGTAATTTTAAGGGGTAATTCTATCGGGAAATTCTAAATGGTAATTCTAAAGGGTAATTCTAAATGGTTTTAAAGGGTAATTCGACATGGTTTTAAAGAGTTCTAAAGGTTACTTAGAGGGTCTTAAAGGGTTCTAACGGATCATTTGAAAGGGTTGTCAAGAATTCTAGCAGGTAATTCTAGTGGGTTTTAAAGGGTTTTAAGGGTTATAGTCAGTAATTCTAAAGGGTAATTCTAAAGGCTAATTCTAAAGGGTAATTTTACAGAGTAATTCCAAAGAATAATTCTAGCGAGTATTTCTATAGGATTTTAAAGGGTTCTAGATGGTAACTCTAAAGGGTAATTCTAAAGTTCTAGTTCTAGACAGTAATTCTAAAGCGTTTTAAAGGGTCATTCTAAAGGATAATTCGAGCAGGTATTCTAAAGGGGTTTAAAGGGTTCGAGACTAATTATAAAGGGTTCTAAAGGGTAATTCTACAGAGTAATGTAAACAGTAATTACAAAGGGCAATTCTAAAGGGTAATTCTAGTGGGTAATTATCTATCTATAATTCCAGTAATCTCTGTATGTCTGTGTGTTTGTCTGTGTGTTTGTCTGTGACTGCTGTTTCTCGACAACCACGGGTCCGATATACTTGAAACTTGCCAGATATATTGCTGGGGACCTGAGGATGTGCCTTTTCAAGGTTTCATATTAATCGGAGAAGTAGTTACCGAGCTATGTCCAAAAAACGATTCAACCAATCAGAGAGCAGCGAGCTATCACGTGTGCCGAACGTGGCGAACAGACTCTGCCTCGGACGGCACATTTGAGAGCGTATTCATTTATTTCACGTTGGCAAACTATGTTGGCGCTATGTTGGCGTTAAACTATGTTTTAAAACTAATTAAAACTAATTTGCGATTCATCGTAACTGCGATATGCGACCTTCCGGACAGTCAAATGAGGACGTCACTTCCGGACTTACGGATAGTCATAGTGACGACGTACTGATGCTGAACGTGGCGAGCAGACGCTGCCTCGGACGGCACATTTGAGAGCGTATTCATTTATTTGACGTTGCAATCTGTGTTGATTGTTGTAAGGTACGATCGATTGTAGTACACGTTTATAATAACTCTGCCGATACAGGCCCGATTAACTGCAGTGCCATCCGAGCTGCGGCGTCGGGACGATACATTCATTGTACGGTCACATCACGCACTTACGGGCACGCCCATGGGCCCATGGGCACGCCCATGCATGCATGGGCGAAGACTTTTTTTTTTTTTTTTTTTTTTTTTTTTGGCAAGGAACGGGCACCCACGTACGGGCACGTCCTAGTATAGGATAATTCTAAGTGGTAATTCTAAAGGGTTCTAAAGAATAATTATAGCGGGTAATTCTAAAGTGTTTCAAAGGGATCTAGACGGTAATTCTAAAGGGTTCCAAAGGGTTCTAGATGGTAATTCTAAAGGGTTTTAAAGGATAATTGTAGTGGGTAATTCTAAAGGGTTTTAAAGGGTTCTAGACCGTAATTCTAAAGGGTAATTCTACAGGATAATAATAAACGGTAATTCTAAAGAGTAATTCTAAATGGTTTTAAAGAGTTCTACAGGGTAATTCTCCACGGGAATTGTAAACGGTAATTCTAAAGGGTAATTCTAAATTGTTTTAAAGGGTTCTAAAGGTTAATTCTAAAGACTTCTAAAGGATAATTGTAAAGGGTTCTAAAGAATAATTATAGCAGGTAATTCTAAGGGGTAATTCTAAAGGGTAATTCTAGTGGGTTTGAGGGACTGTTGAAGGAAAAGAAAAATCAAAACCGCTCAAAAGTCTTGTCTATTGTCTCAAAACGACCTTTCATTTTGATCACATCCACCTGTAGTCTCCCTTCGATGTGTTGAAATTGCGTAATACTATTGTTTGATGTACAGGAATCTGTACATCAAACTCCGGGGTCAAGTTGGATAAAGGCCAAGTTGAAATGCTGGCATTCAAATAGGAGATGATAGTCAACAGAAGAACCTATTCAAAATGGTAACGGTCGACTGAATCCTTCATTTTGAATATATTTTTTGTGTGAACATTTACTCTATTTAGAATTTTTTTTGGTCTGCAATGGAATCTTGTCTTGTCTGCTTTTGATGTCTGATGAGTCCGATTTGATTAAACTTAAGCTTGTACGCAGAGTACGCTATCTTTTCGATATACGCTATCCGCCCTTTGTGCGTCCCATCTACCTTTATGTGAAAGATCCTGTGCTATCTTTAAAGATGAATATCCATTGTTTACTGTATCCTGACCACATTCCTACTGGAAGATAACCTGATACTCTATTTTCCTTTGTTCATTACATATCCTGTGAAAACAAAAATATGGACCTATCCTGGAATATCTTTACATATCTGGAATAATATAGATGTCTTTACTTATCCTGGA
Source organism: Myxine glutinosa (assembly GCF_964187855.1). Classification (NCBI taxonomy): domain Eukaryota; kingdom Metazoa; phylum Chordata; class Myxini; order Myxiniformes; family Myxinidae; genus Myxine; species Myxine glutinosa. Next base: position 61,804,903 of record NC_136273.1, on the reverse strand, counting down.
ATATTTTGTGCAGGAAGCCTAGATGATAGTTTAAGAATATATTTGAAGAGCCTGAAGTCCTATTAGTTTGGGTTCGTTGTTTCATAGAGCTTGTAATGTTAGCCCAAATGTTTCATGGGATCCTATCCCTAGGGGATTCAAATCTGGAATTGAAATTTCTTAATCTAGGTGACTTAATTTGCAGACATTTCTCAGCCGCACACTTTCATACTGAAGCCCCACTCACGTGTTACGTTTTAACACTCACTTCCGAACGAATTTGAAGAGCTTCTCACGGAAGTTTTCTCCCAAGAAGAAGTAGATTACAGGATCGAGGCAGCTGTTGATGGTTGTGAAGCAGATGCTAGCAACGACACTCTTCTGAATGGCGAGGCGCAGCTGGCATTTGCTGTAGTGGTAGAATGATATGTGAATGTATACCGTACGCTGAACGTGGTAAGGGATAAAGCAGACCCCGAATACCACCAGCACGATGATGATCATACGCATTGCCTTTTGGCGGGTCAAAATGTCCTTTTTTTTCCGTGACTCCATCTTGTTCAGTACGGAAAAGATGCATATGTAGCAGTAGATGATTATTGCAAAAGGAACCATGAGGCCTACGACTAGTGCCATGTAGTTCATCGCTTCTAGCATCTGAAATGATGCTTTCTTAGAGGGCTCAAAGCAGCGCTGTCTGCCATTTTTTGTGTTAGTTCCGGATAAGAGGAAGGGCAAGGAGATCAGCGCCACAAAGACCCAGATGCCACCACTGGTGTAAGCTGCACATCGTGGAGTCACCGCGTTCCGTGAGCGGATAGGGTGCACGATTGCCAGGTACCGGAAGACACTTAATCCAGTGAGGAAGAATATACTGCAGTATAGATTGACATAGAAGGCATACGAGGTGATGCGACACATGATGTCACCAAATGGCCAATCTGCACCACGCATGTAGTAGATACTACGAAATGGGAGTGTAAGAACGAAGAAGAGGTCTGCCAGGGCTAGGTTCGTCAAGTAGACTGTGCTCTCTTTTCTGCGGTTCATGAGGCGGAAGAACACGAAGAGAGCGACGGAATTCGCCCCCAATCCGATGATGAAGACGACGCTGTAGATGGCCGAGTATATCGGATACTTGTACGAGTCATTGAGGTCGCATCCACTGCTGTTGCTACCGTTGGCTGCCATTTCATTCAACCGAAGATCTTGCTCCAAAAGCGTCTTAGGTTTGCAGTATCCTGAGGATTGAAGGTGTGCAGTATTGTCCAAACAGAGCACGACAGGGCCAAGGACCTGAGTGGGGGGATTGAGGAGGAAGTTCATCAGGACATAACGATATTACTAATCCTCTAATGTGTGGATGTGCTCAATAACATTCTTCACTAGAACAGCACTCAGTAGAGAGCATACCTCCGCCTGGTTGGCCATATCTCTCAAAAGTGAAGAATCACTTAAAAAAGTAAATAATTCTCATATCCGAATCCATATTCAGATCTTCACCAAAATCGAATCGAATCGTCCTTGTCAGACTCCCAACCGGTCCACCAAGTTTTGTCCAAATCCATCCACAACTTTTTGAGATATCCTGCTATGTATCGTTTTTGGCCCTATCTCCCAATGGTGAAGAATCACTTTTTAAAATTATAGTAGCCAAATGCGGATCTTCACAAAAATCTAATCATTTCGTCCTTGTCACATACGCTACATCTCTGCCGAATTTCGTCGGAATCCGTCCGCAACTTTTTGAGATATTTTGTTCACAAACGGACAGACAGGGGTGAAAACATAACCTCCATCCACCTTTGGTGGTGGAGGTAACTATCTGGAGTTCACAATCAACATTTAATACTTGTCTGCTGAAAGGCCATAAAATGAATGGTGTTGATGAAAACTCAGCTTTCTATCATATATTGGACACTCTTGCAAATGCTTTATATTTAATGACGAATGGACACTTTATGCAGGTATTTCAGACTTAACATTTGATTTTGCTTTGAGCTAAATAACTTGAAATAGCATGCAGTTTGAAATAAGAATATAACACTATCCTCAGATGCACATTTGGTCATCAAATTAAACTACAGATACCATTTTTAGGTTATTTCTCCGACATTCATTTCCGACATTCCGACATTCATCTCCCGGTGTCCAGCATTCATACTTACGTCTGTTAACATTTGACTAAAACATCTTACAAACTACCTGACCGATATGGACCAAATTTGGTACGATGCATCAGGACAGCAAGGTCTGATGGAACAGCAGCTGCACCCCCTATAAAGCAGGTAAAAGGGGATATATGAGGGGAGGAGGGGGGTGGGGTCACATCAAATTCAGGTACTTTATATGAAATATTCTCAGAAACTATGGTAACTAACCGCCCCACCCCTCCCAATATACCTGTGATGTAATTTGTGAGATACCTACGATGCAATTTTTGAGATACCTCTGATATAATTTGTTAGATACCTGTGCTGTATTTGTGACACACCTGTGATATAATTTGTGAGATACTTGTGCTGTAACCTGTGAAATACACTACATGGCCAAATTAATGCGGACACCCCTTCTAATTAGCGGATCCGGCTGTTTCAGCCACACCCATTGCTGACAGGTATGTATAATCAAGCACACAGCCATGCAATCTCCATAGACAAACATTGGCAGTATAATGGGCCGTACTGAAGAGCTTTATGACTTTCAATGTGGCACCGTCATAGGGTGGCACCTTTCCAACAAGTCAGTTCGTCAAATTGCTGTCCTGCTAGAGCTGGCCCGGTCAACTGCAAGTTCTGTTATTGTAAAGTGGAAACGTCGACGAGAAACAACAGCTCAGCCGTGAAGTGGTAGGCCACAAAAGCTCACAGAAAGGGACCGCTGAGTGTTGAAGTGTGTAGTGTGTAAAAATCGTCTGTCCTCAGTTGCAACACACACTACCAAGTCCCAAACTGCCTCTGGAAGCAACGGCAGCACAATAACTGTTCGTCGGGAGCTTCATGAAATGGGCTTCCATGGCTGAGCAGCCGCACACAAGCCTAAGATCACCATGCGCAATGTCAGGTGTCAGCTGGAGTGGTGTAAAGCTCGCCACCATTGGACTCTGGAGCAGTGAAGCGCGTTCTCTGGAGTGATGAATCATGCTTCACCATCTGGCAGTCCGACAGATAAATCTGGGTTTGGCGGATGCCAGGACAACGCTACCTGCTCAAATGCATAGTGCCAACTATAAAGTTTGGTGGAGGAGCAATAATGGCATGGAGCTGTTTTTCATGGTTCGGGCTAGGCCCCTTAGTTCCAGGAAGGGAAATCTTAACGCTACAGCATACAATGACATTCTAGACGATTGTGTGCTTCCAGCTTTGTGGCAACAGTTTGGGGAAGGCCCTTTCCTGTTTCAGCATGACAGTGCCCCTGTGCACAAAGCGAGGTCCATACAGAAATGGTTTGTCGAGATCGGCGTGGAAGATCTTGACTGGCCTGCACAGAGCCCTGACCTCAACCCCATCGAACACCGAGGGGATGAATTGGAACACCGACTGTGAGCCATGCCTAATCGCCCAACATTAGTGCCCAACCTCACTAATGCTCTTGTGACTGAATGGAAGCAAATCTCCGCAGCAATGTTGTAACATCTAGTGGAAAGCCTTCCCAGAAGAGTGGAGGCTGTTATAGCAGCAAAGGTTGGACCAACTCCATATTAATGCCCATAATTTTGGAATGAGATGTTCGACGAGCACATACCAGTGTGATGTTTGGGTGTCCACATACTTTTGGCCATGCAGTGTACATATGATGCCATTTTTGAGATATCTGTGATATAATTTGTGAGATACCTATGATGTCATTTTTGAGATACATGTGACGTAATTTGTGAGATGCCTGTGATGTAATTTGTGAGATACCGATGATGCCATTTGTGAGATACCTGTGATGTAATTTGTGACATACTTGTGATGTAATTTGTGACATACCTGTGATGCCATTTGTGACATACCTGTGATGTAATTTGAGAGATACCTATGATGACATTTTTGAGATACCTGCGATGTCATTTGTGAGATAGATACCTGTGATGTATTTTGTGACATACCTGTAATGCCATTTGTGAGATAACTGTGATGTAATTTGTCAGATTTGTGAGATCAGGACATAACAGAAAACTTGTAGGAATAATGAATGTCGAGAATGATGAGTAGGGGAGGACGTATGGGGTGAACAAGATGGATGCATCCGGAAACTCTCAGGAAGAAAAAACTGGAATCTTGGAAAGAGGTGGACTTGGGGAAGTTCGTTTATACAAGATCAAGGTTGAGGATTGGGGGATATGATGAAATGATGATAAACAGCTGTTTTGAAACCCTGGAGGGAAGAATGATAGTGAAGAGGCGAAGGAAGTTGGTTTCCCCAGGTAGGGAAAAAAGAATGTTTGGAGGTGAGCAGTCATTCTGTATTTTGGGAGTTTCACCATAAGGGGGTTAGTATCACCTGAAACTTGAGGTCATCTGAGGTTCACCAAGGAATATGTCACTACTGGTCTTTCATGGTGTTACTAGTGAAGGTCTTATTCGCCAGTGTTGCTACCAATTCTGCAACCACAATGAAATTATATTGCTGACATTACCCATATGAGCCAAAGACACAATAACAAGAAGTCAAAGAATTGTCAAACGACTTGTCCAAAGACTTAGCGACAGAGGATGTGTAACTGCACTCAACAAGCCTGTCCCGACCAGTGAGGATGAAAAGCTTCCACATGCCTGGCAGATCGTCAGGTCATGGTGGTTTGGAGAAGAATTCACACCTGGGAATGGGTAAATAAGACCTACCCAAATACCTTTATTTTTATTTTTTTGTATACATAGTCGAGGCTCGTGGAAGAGTCGACGTGGCACAAATTACAAGGTGAAAAAGGCAGAGAGAGGATGTGAAAGAGCAGCAGAGCTGGTTTTTTCATGAAGTGTGAGCTGATACTTTCCGGTGCAGTAGCAGAGTCAGTTTAGGGTTGAATGAACCTTCTCCACCTTCTCAGGTGCAAAAGAGGCAGAGTCCAGGACAAGGAATGATGGGTTCTGAGAGTGAGGAGTTGGGGACACAAGATTTGGAAACAAACACGGAATTGAAGCATTCGGCCTTCTTTAGAGCAGAGTCGGCTGTGGTGCCCAAGTCTTCAGCCCATAGTCGTGTTATGGCATGGGGAGATATTTGCCCTGATGACAGACAAACCTGCTGTTTGTTCATGAACCTCATAATTATTTCTGGTGTACATTCACAATTTCAAGATCATTCACCATTATACCAAAGTACAAACTCAGATTTGAGGCCCATATTGCCACACCTCTTGTGTGACCGTGCTCTGGCAGAGGAAAGAAGGCATTCAAACATTTTCCCTGGGCTTCCTAAAGCTAGGATGGGAATCTAATTGGGCACCCATTGGAGAATCTGGATTGACAACTGATTGCAACCCCTACATATCTCATCAACGTGACAGAATTAGCAGAAATTCTCACATGAATTGGGGGAGGGGACGAGTTGCGATAATGTTTTGTTGATTTTAAGGCTGAACAGATACATTTTTGTCCTTCAAAAGGAGGCTCGGCTACAACTTATTTTACCAACCCAATTAAACCCACCTTCTGTGTGGCTGGCCAGGAAAAGTTGGCCCAAGTCTTCACAAACCGGGAGCTGGTTTAGGCATGAATTTGTAATTTGGATAGGGTTCCCTATGGTTAAAAAGCAATAAGAACATTTTAGGAGATGCATCCAATACAAGGTAAATGTTTGGGCTGAATGTCAAATAAAACTTGTCACTCACCCCTTGTTGAGAACTTGCCAAAATGAGTTTGGGGCTCATGATATTTTTTTTTTTCTCAAACTCTTCACATACCCTTGTTGAGAACTTGCCAAAAATGGGTTTGGGGCTCATGATATTTTTTTTTTCAAACTCTTCACGTACCCTTGTTGAGAACTTGCCCAAAATGAGTTTGAGGCTCATATTTTTTTTTTCTCAAACTCTTCACGTACCCTTGTTGAGAACTTGCCCAAAATGAGTTTGAGGCTCATGATATTTTTTTTTTCAAACTCTTCACGTACCCTTGTTGAGAACTTGCCAAAATGAATTTGGGGCTCATCATTTTTTTTTTTTCCTCAAACTCTTCACGTACCCTTGTTGAGAACTTGCCAAAAATGGGTTTGGCGTCATGATATTTTTTTTCTCAAACTCTTCACGTACCCTTGTTGAGAACTTGCCCAAAATGAGTTTGGGGCTCATGATATTTTTTTTCTCAAACTCTTCACGTACCCTTGTTGAGAACTTGCCCAAAATGAGTTTGAGGCTCATGATATTTTTTTTCTCAAACTCTTCACGTACCCTTGTTGAGAACTTGCCCAAAATGAGTTTGGGGCTCATGATATTTTTTTCCTCAAACTCTTCACGTACCCTTGTTGAGAACTTGCCAAAAATGGGTTTGGCGTCATGATATTTTTTTCCTCAAACTCTTCACGTACCCTTGTTGAGAACTTGCCCAAAATGAGTTTGGGGCTCATGATATTTTTTTTTCTCAAACTCTTCACGTACCCTTGTTGAGAACTTGCCCAAAATGAGTTTGAGGCTCATGATATTTTTTTTCCTCAAACTCTTCACGTACCCTTGTTGAGAACTTGCCCAAAATGAGTTTGAGGCTCATGATATTTTTTTTCCTCAAACTCTTCACGTACCCTTGTTGAGAACTTGCCCAAAATGAGTTTGAGGCTCATGATATTTTTTTTCCTCAAACTCTTCACGTACCCTTGTTGAGAACTTGCCCAAAATGAGTTTGAGGCTCATGATATATTTTTTTCCTCAAACTCTTCACGTACCCTTGTTGAGAACTTGCCCAAAATGAGTTTGAGGCTCATGATATATTTTTTTCCTCAAACTCTTCACGTACCCTTGTTGAGAACTTGCCCAAAATGAGTTTGAGGCTCATGATATTTTTTTTCCTCAAACTCTTCACATACCCTTGTTGAGAACTTGCCCAAAATGAGTTTGAGGCTCATGATATTTTTTTTCCTCAAACTCTTCACGTACCCTTGTTGAGAACTTGCCCAAAATGAGTGAGGCTCATGATATTTTTTTCCTCAAACTCTTCACATACCCTTGTTGAGAACTTGCCCAAAATGAGTGAGGCTCATGATATTTTTTTCCTCAAACTCTTCACGTACCCTTGTTGAGAACTTGCCCAAAATGAGTTTGAGGCTCATGATATTTTTTTTCCTCAAACTCTTCACGTACCCTTGTTGAGAACTTGCCCAAAATGAGTTTGAGGCTCATGATATTTTTTTTCCTCAAACTCTTCACGTACCCTTGTTGAGAACTTGCCCAAAATGAGTTTGAGGCTCATGATATTTTTTTTCCTCAAACTCTTCACGTACCCTTGTTGAGAACTTGCCCAAAATGAGTTTGAGGCTCATGATATATTTTTTTCCTCAAACTCTTCACGTACCCTTGTTGAGAACTTGCCCAAAATGAGTTTGAGGCTCATGATATATTTTTTTCCTCAAACTCTTCACGTACCCTTGTTGAGAACTTGCCCAAAATGAGTTTGAGGCTCATGATATTTTTTTTCCTCAAACTCTTCACATACCCTTGTTGAGAACTTGCCCAAAATGAGTTTGAGGCTCATGATATTTTTTTTCCTCAAACTCTTCACGTACCCTTGTTGAGAACTTGCCCAAAATGAGTGAGGCTCATGATATTTTTTTCCTCAAACTCTTCACATACCCTTGTTGAGAACTTGCCCAAAATGAGTTTGAGGCTCATGATATTATTTTTTCTCAAACTCTTCACGTACCCTTGTTGAGAACTTTCCAAAAATGGGTTTGGGGCTCATGATATTTTTTTCTCGAAAGCTCTTCATTATGAGTCGAATGAGATGACCTCTTCCAAGGCACGGTCATACATGTGATGGGAGCATCTAATATGATATTGTTTATTCAATGCGTCCATCATACCGTCAACAAAAAAAAGCAGTGTCCATGTGTTTTATACCTCTCCTCCCCCCACCCCCCGGCCTTCCAATGCCTCCTCCCCCCAAGCCCTCTCCCTCCCACAGATCTTCCGTTGTCCCTGTTCTCTGCAGTTGTACTTGTGTACTTCCCTCTCTCTCCTCCAATCTTGCCTCCCGCTCCTTTTATTGTATATTTTGTCAGTTTTTTTTTTTGGGGTGATTGATGTTAGCTCTTACACGAGCCTCGATCGAGTATACAATATATATATATTCTTCCCCACATTCCTCATTTGTCCAACTCCCCCTCTATTTTGTCCTTCAAAGTCGTTTGTCAACATCCCTCAACGTCTTGTCAAATCGTCGTTGTTTCATGCTATTCATTTCATATTGTTAATTTGTGAGAATTTGGGAAGGCCTAACCAGCGTTTTTCAAGGCCTTCATCGGATAGGTAATTGTGCCCTGCTTTATCTTTAGTCCTGGGTATATTCCCAAACATCCTATTTCTATTTCCTCAATACTATATGAATGAATGAATGATCGTTTTAAGGCCATTTTCCCCGCTAGAGCGGGGGTTAGCCTTGCGGGCCCCATAACAATCATGGTTCCCTGTTTGAGACAATGTTTTTATGGCCGGATGCCCTTCCTGACGCCAAGCCTTGGTCGCCTCTTACGATGCGCAGGGATACGGCGTACCTATTCTAAACCGGGGTACACACCGGGATCATTCGTCCCAGCAAGCTGGTACTCAATTTGCCGATCTCGGAAGGATGACAGGCTGAGTCAACCCCCCTGGCGTTAATTTAGCGATCGACCGGGATTCGAACCCAGGATCCTAGGACCCCAAGCCGGCACCCTAACCGCTAAGCCAACACCAGGCTATTCTTCACCATTGAGTGATATAACAAAAACGATATGAAGCATTATATTTCAAAAAGTTGTGGACGGATTATGACAAAACTTGCTGAAGGAGTTAGGTAGGTGACAATAACAAACGATTAGATTTTGGCTCAGGTGCGAATCCAGATCTGGCCTATCAGTGGGATAGAAATCGCAAACTCTTCAGCCTGGCGGAGGTATGTGTTCTACCGAGTGCCTTTCTAGTTAAATTCTATCTCATGATTATGCTTCCCCTCCATCCCTTCCCTCACTTTAAATGGCCCACAGCCGACTTCACTCGTGAGAAGGCTGAATGCCTCAATTCTGTGATTGCTTCCAAATCTCGTTTCCCAAACACCTCACTCTCGATACCCATCATTCTCTGTCATAATCTACTGCTCCTGGACGGTGTGTCCTTTGCACATGAGAAGATACAGAAGGTTCTTTCGGCCAGACGACATCAGCTTACGTGTCCTAAAAACCTGTTCTGCTGCTCTTGCACATCTTCTCTTTGCACTTTTCACCATATCATTTGTGCTTGGTCATCTTCCGTCTGCTTGAAAATCCACCAACATCACTGCACAACATAAAAAGGGGCAAAAACTTATCCCATTAACTACAGAAATATCAGCTTACTTCCAATCATCAGCAAGGTCATGGAATCCATCATCAAAGTTTATATGAAAATCCTTCCTTTTCTCCAACAACCGCACCTCAGATCAGCAATTTGGATTCAGACCAAGTCACTCTATCTTAGACATGATGCTTCTGCTTTCCCAGCAATGGATGGAGGCCCTCAATGTCAGACATATCTCAAGCTTTTGATACAGTCTGGCATCCTGCCTTACTTTCCAAACTTTCTGCCTATGGCATCAATGGGAAACTCTACACACGACTTACTGACTCCCTCCACTCTCATAGCCAACATGTGGCTCTCAACAGAATCTTTTTATCTCCTCTCCCTGTCAAGGCTGGAGTACCCCAAGGCATTGTTCTGGGCCCAGTCCTATTACTGATCTTCATCAATGATCTCTCTGACTCTCAAGAAAATCCCTCCCCCGGGTTTCTGCAGAGCTCACATGATCCACCATCAACCCCCTTCTGATGAAACTACATAAATCTAGGATCACTGTGTGCCCCTCAGTTTTTCCTCTTTTATTTGCAGCCAATGGAATGAAATTTCACATCCTCTTCAATTTCACTCTTCCCTCCAGGTCTTCAAATCAGCTGTTCACCACCATCTCAGATCATTCCCAATCCAAAACTATAATCTTCTACCGTTATTAGCCCCACCCAAATCCCTTTCCCTTCCAATTTTGCAGTTTTCCATCCTGGGAGTTTCCTTCTGTATCCATTTAGTTTCCCGATGCATGCATGTTTTTTTGCATCCTGTTTTTGTCTCCTACGTCCTGATCCGTTCACTGTATTAGCTGTTCTGATGGATGGAGGCCCTCAATGGAGGATGGAGGCCTTCACCTGAGCCTCGACTATGTATGCAAAAAAAAATTAACCCAGGGTGATTTTTGTCTTCCATGCCTCTTTTTCGCTTTGGGTTGACCTCTGCCAGGTCACACACAGAAAGAAGGGGAATTTAAAAAAAAGAAAAGATTGATTCGCATTTTTTACTCGATGTGCCTTTTACTCGGTGACACTCGGTGTGCTGGGATGAATGATCACACCGGGATCACGGTGTGTACCCCGATTTAGAATAGGTACACTATCCCTGCGCATCGTAAGAGCGTGACCAAGGGTTGGCGTCAGGAAGGGCATCCGGCCATAAAAACATTGCCTCAAACAGGGAACCATGATTGTCATGGGGCCCGCAAGGCTAACCTCCGCTCTAGCGGGGAAAATGGCCTTAAAACGATCATTCATTCATGTGCCTGAAACCCCAGGATATTTTTTTGGCAACATTGAAGAGGGTTGGGCAACATAATTCCCCTTTTCTGGTTCAGTTAGCAGGAATGATACTTGACTAAATTTATCATAGCAAGGACTTTTATATGTAAAAACATCCCATTGTATTGAAATGTCAGGAAAGTTCTCACAAACGACAATAAACACACTAAAACATTCCTGGGATTGCAATCCAAATTGGCACACAAGAACATCATACATGCTTCAGTTAGCCTGTAATCCCAATGACGTAATAAAACATTCTATTAGAGTGTTTAGTGCAATCTAAACAACAGTTTAGTTAATTTTTAAAAGTTTGTAGATAGTTATTCTCGAGAGAAAGAGTGAGAAAGAGAACATTATATAGTAATATAGTAAATAGGTATGCATATATCTATATATATATATATATATACATGCATATATGAGGGCCATAAGTAACCTTAAAATGGCGATATAAATTCGAGAATGTAATGTGTGTAGTTGTAGACGACATATGTTATAGCTATGGTTAAGAGCCATGTTTTGCCTGTTTTAGATTTGGCAATATTGAGTATGACGTAAGTAGAGCAGTTCCAAGATGGCGGCTCCCTTAGAAGCTTGCACAAGGGAGCAGCAACATTCTGTCATCCGTCTCTTGGGAAGTGAGGGCGTGAATCCCAGTGAAATCCATCACAGAATGAAGATGCAATATGGTGATGCAGGTTTATCGCTGCAGCAGGTGTATGACTAGGACAGGAAGTTTAAAAGTGGAGTATCCAGTGTGGCAGACGCTGCTCGCTTGGGCCGGCCTCACACAACCAACACACCAGAAATGGTTGCAGGAGTTGAGCACGTGCTAAGGGAAACCCGTCGCATTATACTGGATGAAGTGGTTCAGCACATCATATATACAGTGCATTCAGAAAGTATTCAGACCCCTTCTCTTTTTTCACATTTTGTTATGTTGCAGCCTTATGTTGAAATAGTTTAAATTCATTTTTTCCCTCATCAATCTACACTCAATACCCCATAATGACAAACAGAAATCAGGATTTTAGAAAGTTTTGCAAATTTATTAAAAATAAAAAAAACTGAAATATCACATTTACATAGGTATTCAGACCCTTTTGCTATGACACTTGAAATTTCGCTCAGGTGCCTCCCATTTATCTTGATCATCTTTGAGATGTTTCTACACCTTGATTGGAGCCCACCTGTGGTAAATTCAATTGATTGGACATGATTTGGAAAGGCACACACCTGTCTATATAAGGTCTCAGAGCTGACAATGCATATCAGAGCAAAAACCAAGCCATGAGGTCGAAGGAACTGCCTGCAGAGCTCAGAGACAGGATTGTGTCGAGGCACAGACCTGGGGAAGCCTACAAAAAAATTGTCTGCTGCATTGAAGGTTCCCAAGAGCACAGTGGCCTCCATAATACTTAAATGGAAGAAGTTTGGAACAACAAGGACTCTTCCTAGAGCTGGCCGCCCGGCCAAACTGATCAATCGGGGGAGAAGGGCCTTGGTAACAGAGGTGACCAAGAACCCGATGGTCACTCTGGCTGAGCTCCAGGGATCCTGTGTGGAGATGGGAGAAACTTCCAGAAGGACAACCATCACTGCAACTCTCCAACGATCTGGGCTTTATGACAGAGTGGCCAGACGGAAGCCTCTCCTCAATGAAAGACACATGAAAGCCCGCTTGGAGTTTGCAAAAAAACACCCAAAGGGCTCTCGGACTGTGAGAAACAAGATTCTGTGGTCTGATGAAACCAAGATTGAACTGTTTGGCTTCTGTCTGGCCACACTACTACTTATAACAATAACTTATAATAACTCTACTTACAATAAGTATAACAACTTAAACTAGCAATCAGATCAAAACGTAGTGGCCTACTCATTACCTGTGTTTTGCTGCAGCATGATAATACCTGGCCCCATACTGCCCACGCTGCAGCTGCAACAATCTAGGACCTGCATTTTGAGTGTTCCTCATCCACCCTACTCGCCAGACCTCACCCTTCGGATTACCACATCTTTGGGCCACTTAAAAAGGCGTTTGGTGGAACCACTTTCGATTTGAGGAAGAGGTCCAAGCGGCGGTGCACGAATGACTACACAAGCAGCCAAAATATATTTTTTTCTGGAGGAATCCAGGCCTTAGTAAAGCGCTGGGAAAAATGCGTTGGACGCAATGGAGATGAGGTTGAAAAATAACAGTTGTTTCACAAAAACATCTCAATATAAGCCATTTTTAATTCAGGCTGCAACACAACAAAATGTGAAAAATGTCAAGGGGTGTGAATACCTTGTGAAGGCACTGCAGACGTACGTATTTTTGGCCTATTGTTTGATGTGGAGTACAAATCGAATTGGATAATTTCCCTTTTTTCTTGGCTTCATTTATAGATAAGTCGATTTGGAGTGCAAGACGAAGCTCAATCAACTACGGTAGTTCGCAATATTACCAGTCAGAACAATAGAGGAACAATAAAAGCACAGTTCCACCCTGACACAACATATGCCTCCAGTACTCCCAGGGTCATGAATATTAATTATCAATTATCAAAATTAATTATCAAAATTAATAATAATAATTGTCTGTTTTGTGCATATTCTTTGAATTACTTTGTGGAATAACCTTTCCTATAAATTACGAATGTAAATAATTTTTCAACATGTTTGGTAAATCACGTCATTATTTGTTATCATTTTTCAAATTTAGGAATGTAAATGGTTTTACATTGCCAATTACATGAGACCAGGGGTACAGTATTTAAAACAAGCTGAAGACTATTCATCAACACTGGCTGGTTTACTTTGGCGCCATGGCGCCTCGACACCACGCCCACAACCAGAAAGGGGCCAAAGCGACCAATAATTTTTTTTCAGAAAATTTATCAGAAGACCAAGCCGATAATACATACCCCTCTATAAATCAGTGTTACCCACATACTAACCCATACATACCCCTCTATAAATCAGTGTTGCCCACATACTAACCCATACATACCCCTCTATAAATCAGTGTTGCCCACGTACTAACCCATACATACCCTTCTATAAATCGATGTTACCGACGTGCTAACCCAAACATATCCCTCGATGAATCAGTGTAGCCCACATGCTAACCCATGCATATCCCTCTATAAATCACTGTTGCCCACATGCTAACCCATACATATCCCTCGATAAATCACTGTTGCCCACATGCTAACCCATACATATCCCTCGATGAATCAGTGTAGCCCACATGCTAACCCATGCATATCCCTCTATAAATCACTGTTGCCCACATGCTAACCCATACATACCCCTCTATAAATCACTGTTGCCCACATGCTAACCCATACATACCCCTCTTTCAATCAGTGTTGCCCACATGTTAACCCATGCATGCCCCTCTATAAATCAGTGTTGCCCACATGCTAACCCATACATACCCCTCTATAAATCAGTGTTGCCCACGTACTAACCCATACATACCCTTCTATAAATCGATGTTACCGACGTGCTAACCCAAACATATCCCTCGATGAATCAGTGTAGCCCACATGCTAACCCATGCATATCCCTCTATAAATCACTGTTGCCCACATGCTAACCCATACATATCCCTCGATAAATCACTGTTGCCCACATGCTAACCCATACATATCCCTCGATGAATCACTGTTGCCCACATGCTAACCCATGCATATCCCTCTATAAATCACTGTTGCCCACATGCTAACCCATACATACCCCTCTTTCAATCAGTGTTGCCCACATGTTAACCCATGCATGCCCCTCTATAAATCAGTGTTGCCCACATGCTAACCCATACATACCCCTCTATAAATCAGTGTTGCCCACATGTTAACCCATCAATTCTGTTCAACAACAAAGAAAAGGGAACACGAGGCGGTTAGTCAAAGTTTTACAACAATAAATGAATCATCCTCGACCTCAACTTGTACATCTCGGAGGGCTCAGGTATTAAATCAGACATGGTTACCTCGGCAGGAGCTTCACAAGAAACCTCGTGTCTCTCGCTTCTCCAAATCGGTATTTTACACAAATATGAAATAATTTCCTCCTTGCAAAGCGAAGGTTCTGCTTGACCTTTTGCCAAAGTGTCACTTCAAGTTCTCATTCGCCGTTTGTATAATTTGTGGGATCGGAGGTATCGGTTTTTCATTCCTCCGATAAAACATCCACAGGCCATTGGTGAAGTGGCGTAGGTGGCAATGAACTACTATTACTACGACAACTATGACTACTACCGCTACTATTACGACGACTATTACTACTACCACTATTATTACTACTACCGCTACTATTACGACTACTACTACTACTACTACTACTACTACTACCACTACTATTACTACTACTACTACCACTACTATTACTATTACCGCTACTATTACGACTACTACTACTACCACCACTACTACTACTACTACTACTCTTACGACTACTACTACCACTACTACTACCACTATTATTACTACTACCGCTACTATTACTACTACTACTACTACTACCACTACTATTACGACTACTACTACTACCACTACTACTACTACTACTACCACTACTACTACTACTACTACTACCACTACTATTACTATTACCGCTACTATTACGACTACTACTATTACTACTACTATTACGACTACTACTACTACTATTATTACTACTACTACTCTCACTACTACTACTACTAATACTAGTATCACCACTAGGACTACTACTACTCCTACTATTACAACCACAACTACTATTATTACTACTACCACTGCTACTACGACTACTTTTACTACTACCCTACTACTACTATTACGACTACAACTACTATTATTACTACTACCACTGCTATTATGACTAATACTACTACAATTACTACTACTACTACTATTCCTGCTACCACTACTACTATACTACTACTATTACGACTACAACTACTATTATTACTACTACCACTGCTATTACGACGACTACTACTACTACAATTACTACTACTATTACTACTACTACTATTACTACTATTACTACTACTACTATTACTACTACTACTACTAGTACTACCACTACTATTACTACTACTACTATGACTACTACCACTACCAGTACCACATCATCACAGGCTCAGTCACTTGTTCAAGCGAACGTCACAGACACCGTCACTTTTTCGCGCGAACGTCACATTCATTTGATGAAGTGAACGTCACAGATCGTCACTTGTTCAAGCGAATGTCCTCACAGTCACTTGTTCAAGTGAAAATCGCAAACGTCAGTCATTTGGTCAATCGAATGTCAGTCACCTGCTCAAGCGGACGTCACAGTGGACCGATTTGAACGTTGAGCCATATTTTAAAGTGTTGTATGTGAACTTTGTGAAATCAGTGGGTTAGAAAGTCGTGACCGATTTCAACGTCACATAAACGAATTCATTGCCGGTTCGATACAAACAAATCCTAGAAGAGTTTAGGGTTAACTCGACGCACACACTCACCTCTTTAAAGACTCACGCAAGGAATGCTTCGCAATGAAGTAGTTGGGGATCGTTTCGAGAAAAAGGTGAACAGGAGAAACTCCGCCTCCAGTGAGGTTTCCAAACTAATTCCTGGAGCGGAGTCTGCGCGACAATCATCATTTCCTTTTACTCCAACAGCACAATAGATACGTCTACGGTAAAGAGACCATCTGGTACGTAGCGGAGATCAGATGCACAATTAGGAACCCTGGGGGCACGAGAAGGCCGTTTGGCCCATCAAGACTGTTCTACATCCACACCATGCTGGGGGCATGAGGTGGAGGAGGAAGAGGAAGGGTTGTGGGTGGATTTATAACTTATCCCTCTACAAATACAACCGACAACCTTGTCTGTTTTACCTTTACTACGATATAAGTCGCTTCGCTGATGGAAATACCAATCTTTGCTGCGATGGCTAATCGATGGGGGAAGATACAAAAAAAAAGGATTCCTGGGAGAGCCTGCTCTCCGTGCAGGGATAGTGTTAGCATTTGCACTTTTGATACGCGTGTCCATGTAACCATAAAAAAATTAATTGAAAAAAATTGAGGGGGGGGGGGGCACAAACATTCCTGGGAGTTACCCGAATCCACCGTAGTTGTATTTATTGAAATCAGTTAATCCGTTCTCAAGTTATAACACAGCAGACAGACAGACAGACACGGCTCCTTTTATAATACAGATTTACCTGGCAGTGTGCTGGCTGCTTATACCCTCCCCCAGTATCTATTACCACCCCCAGATCCTCCTGTGTGGAATGCTCCAAGGTTATCCCTTGTATTATGTGATCTCTATTTTCATTATTCTTACTCATCCCCAGCATCTCGCATCTCTGTATGTTAAACTACATTTGCCAATCTTCTCGATGAAAGTATCTGCAAGGACTTTACTGAATCTGATAAGCTTGGGGTTCGCTTAACGGTTAAGATGGCTTGCTTGAGATGTTAGGGTCCTGGGTTTGAACCCCTGTCAGACCGTTGAATTAACACCCCTCTTTCTCTCCACCTTCTGTATCCTCCTCCTATCCCCTCTTTCTCTCCACCTTCTGTATCCTCCTCCTATCCCCTCTTTCTCTCCACCTTCTGTATCCTCCTCCGAATCCCCTCTTTCTCTCCACCTTCTGTATCCTCCTCCGAATCCCCTCTTTCTCGACACCTTCTGTATCCTCCTCCTATCCCCTCTTTCTCTCCACCTTCTGTATCCTCCTCCTATCCCCTCTTTCTCGACACCTTCTGGATCCTCCTCCTATCCCCTATTTCTCAACACCTTCTGTATCCTCCTCCATCCCCTCTTTCTCGACACCTTCTGTATCCTCCTCCTATCCCCTATTTCTCGACACCTTCTGTATCCTCCTCCTATCCCCTCTTTCTCGACACCTTCTGTATCCTCCTCCTATCCCCTATTTCTCGACACCTTCTGTATCCTCCTCCTATCCCCTATTTCTCGACACCTTCTGTATCCTCCTCCTATCCCCTCCTTCTCGACACCTTCTGTATCCTCCTCCTATCCCCTATTTCTCTACACCTTCTGTATCCTCCTCCTATCCCCTATTTCTCGACACCTTCTGTATCCTCCTCCTATCCCCTCTTTCTCGACACCTTCTGTATCCTCCTCCTATCCCCTATTTCTCGACACCTTCTGTATCCTCCTCCTATCCCCTATTTCTCGACACCTTCTGTATCCTCCTCCTATCCCCTATTTCTCGACACCTTCTGTATCCTCCTATCCCCTCTTTCTCTGCACCTTCTGTATCCTCCTCCTATCCCCTATTTCTCGACACATTCTGTATCCTCCTCCTATCCCCTATTTCTCGACACCTTCTGTATCCTCCTCCTATCTCTTTCTCTACACCTTCTGTATCCTCCTCCTATCCCCTCTTTCTCTACACCTTCTGCATCCTCCTCCTATCCCCTCTTTCTCTACACCTTCTGTATCCTCCTCCTATCCCCTCTTTCTCTACACCTTCTGCATCCTCCTCCTTCCCCTCTTTCTCTACACCTTCTGTATCCTCCTCCTATCTCTTTCTCTACACCTTCTGTATCCTCCTCCTATCCCCTCTTTCTCCACACCTTCTGTATCCTCCGCCTATCCCCTCTTTCTCTACACCTTCTGTATCCTCCTCCTATCCCATCTTTTTCTACACCTTCTGTATCCTCCTCCTATCCCCTCTTTCTCCACACCTTCTGTATCCTCCTCCTATCCCCTCTCTCTCTACACCTTCTGTATCCTCCTCCTATCCCCCCTTTCTCTACACCTTCTATATCCTCCTCCTATCCCCTCTTTCTCCACACCTTCTGCAGCCTCCTCCTATCCCCTCTTTCTCCACACCTTCTGTATCCTCCTCCTATCCCCTCTTTCTCCACACCTTCTGTATCCTCCTCCTATCCCCTCTTTCTCTACACCTTCTGTATCCTCCTCCTATCCCCTCTTTCTCTTCACCTTCTGTATCCTCCTATCCCCTCTTTCTCGACACCTTCTGTATCCTCGTCCTATCCCCTATTTCTCTACACCTTCTGTATCCTTCTCCTATCCCCTCTTTCTCTACACCTTCTGTATCCTCCTCCTATCCCCTATTTCTCGACACCTTCTGTATCCTCCTCCTATCCCCTATTTCTCGACACCTTCTGTATCCTCCTCCTATCCCCTCTTTCTCTGCACCTTCTGTATCCTCCTCCTATCCCCTATTTCTCGACACCTTCTGTATCCTCCTCCTATCCCCTATTTCTCTACACCTTCTGTATCCTCCTCCTATCCCCTCTTTCTCTACACCTTCTGTATCCTCCTCCTATCCCCTATTTCTCTACACCTTCTGCATCCTCCTCCTATCTCCTCTTTCTCTACACCTTCTGTATCCTCCTCCTATCCCCTCTTTCTCTACACCTTCTGTATCCTCCTCCTATCCCCTCTTTCTCTATACCTTCTGTATCCTCCTCCTATCCCCTCTTTCTCCACACCTTCTGTATCCTCCTCCTTCCCCTCTTTCTCTACACCTTCTGTATCCTCCTCCTATCTCTTTCTCTACACCTTCTGTATCCTCCTCCTATCCCCTCTTTCTCTACACCTTCTGCATGCTCCTCCTATCCCCTCTTTCTCTACACCTTCTGTATCCTCCTCCTATCCCCTCTTTCTCTACACCTTCTGTATCCTCCCCCTATCCCCTCTTTCTCTACACCTTCTGTATCCTCCTCCTATCCCCTCTTTCTCTACACCTTCTGCATCCTCCTCCGATCCCCTCTTTCTCTACACCTTGTGCATCCTCCTCCTTCCCCTCTTTCTCTACACCTTCTGTATCCTCCTCCTATCGCTTTCTCTACACCTTCTGTATCCTCCTCCTATCCCCTCTTTCTCCACACCTTCTGTATCCTCCTCCTATCCCCTCTTTCTCTACACCTTCTGTATCCTCCTCCTATCCCATCTTTTTCTACACCTTCTGTATCCTCCTCCTATCCCCTCTTTCTCCACACCTTCTGTATCCTCCTCCTATCCCCTCTCTCTCTACACCTTCTGTATCCTCCTCCTATCCCCTCTTTCTCCACACCTTCTGCAGCCTCCTCCTATCCCCTCTTTCTCCACACCTTCTGTATCCTCCTCCTATCCCCTCTTTCCCCACACCTTCTGTATCCTCCTCCTATCCCCTCTTTCTCTACACCTTCTGTATCCTCCTCCTATCCCCTCTTTCTCTACACCTTCTGCATCCTCCTCCTATCCCCTCTTTTTCTACACCTTCTGTGTCCTCATATCCCCTCTTTCTCTACACCTTCTGTATCCTCCTCCTATCCCATATTTCTCTCTCCTCCTCTGTTCCCTCAACCCCACTATTCTCTCCACTCTTTCCCACCCCTCATCTTTCCCACTTCTTCCTTCTCTCCTCTCTCTCTCCCTCTCTCTGCTCCCCTTGTGATCGTTTGTGTTTTGCGCATGGTGTGTGCAATCTTCCTGTGCTGTGGTGAGTTGTCAGTGTGGTTTCTCCTCTCGCCCTCCATCTTTCCTTTTCCATCCTACCGTGTTTTTTGATGTTTTGGTTTTGTTTTGTCTTTACTATTTTGTCTTCAAGACTCGAGAGAGAAAGAGTGAGAGTTGGCCTATTGGGTGTGGCCTACCCACTATGATGATGCTTTGTAAGGTTGTTTTTTTCTGATATTGCACCTTTGTTATTTTAGTTTGATTTATTTATGTTTGACACATTCTTGTCTGGTTCGGTGATAATGTCGCTGACATGGCAAACGCATGCTCTCGTGCGGCGTTTGAGGGTTTGTCCAGGAAGCATTTGTTTCTGTGCATGCCTTCTGGAAGAGATCCTGCCGAGGACATTATCCTCGCCGTCGGGAATATCATTGGTGATGGAAATATTCGCGCTGCATCTCATATGAACCAGAAAGTGGGTGCATTCCTTTCCAACGACGAACTCGTCCATGATGTTGTAAGTGCCGGAATAACCACAGAAAGTGGTCACTTTAGGATGTCGTTCCCATGCAAACTCCCGCGACGAGAATTGTAATCTCAAATGTTCCGCCGTTCATATGAAATGATAAGATTATGGCCGTGTTATCACGTTATGGCTAAATGTTATCCAGGATTTTCATGATTTGCCTCGGGTGTCCAAATGAATGCGTTAAGCATGTGATGAGTTTTCAAAGACAGGTTTATGCGGTCCGACCAGATGATGGGGACAATGTGGGCCTCAACATCTGGTTTAAAATCCGTTTTGAGGACAGTAATTACCAGCTCAATGCATCGTCCGTCACCTTAACGTGTTTTCAGCGTGGAGCGTTTAGACATTTGAAAAGTTTCTGTCCCAATGCCTGTGTGGTGTGGTGTCAGGTGTGGCAAAGCAGGTGTGTCAGGAGGAAGTTACTGTTACTCCACCACTGAACGTTCCCAATGAGGAGGAAACCAGCAGTTCAACCACTAATGTTATTACTCCACCTCAGCAATGTGATGATATGATTATGGAGTCCAAATCGGCGACGACGAGTAAACGACGAGCTCCCGATGTTAATGACTCGATTCAATCGAAATAACACTTTATCATAATTAAATGTTAGTGATTTAAAAGTGTGAAACACTTATCAAGTGATAAGTGTTAGTGATACATTTATTAGTGTTGATATATATCATTTATCAGTGTTGAACAACACTTATCATAAATAGAAGTGTTGGCGAAACAAAACCACTTATCACACTTGTGTTAGTGTTGCAAAACCACTTTTCGCACTAATGCTCGTGTTGCAAAACCACTTTTCGCACTTGTGTTATTGTTGCAAAAACCACTTTTCGCACTCATACTAGCATTGAAAACCAGTTATCCCACCTGTGTTAGTGTGGCAAAACCACTTTCGCACTTATGTTGGTGTTGCAAAACCACTTTTTGCACTTGTGTTTGTGTTGCAAATCCACTTTTTGCACTTGCGCTAGTGTTGAAAACCACAATTTGCATTTGTCTTAGTGTTGCAAAACCACTTTTCACACTTGTGTAGGTGTTGCAAAACCACTTTTTGCACTTGCGCTAGTATTGAAAACCACTTTTCTCACTTGCGCTAGTGTTGAAAACCACAATTCGCAATTGGGTTAGTGTTGCAAAACCACATTGCACTTGTGCTCCTGTTGAAAACCACTTTCCACACTTGTGTTAGTGTTGCAAACCACTTTCCGCACTCGTGCTCATGTTGAAAACCATTATTCGCATTTGTGTTAGTGTTGCAAAAACCAATTTCCACACTTATGCTGACGTTGAAAACCACTTTCAGCACTCGTGGTCGTGTTGAAAACCACTTTCCACACTTGTGTTAGTGTTGCAAAACCATTTTCCGCACTCGCAATCGTGTTGAAAACCACGTTCTACCTTTCTGCCTGTGTTGCAAAACCACTTTCCACAATTGTGCTAGTGTTGAAAACAACTTTTCGCACTTTGGTTTGTGTTGAAAACCAATTTTTGCAATTGTATTTGTGTTCAAAACCACTTTTCGCACTTGTGTTAGTGTTGCAAAAGCATTTTTCGCACTTGCGCTGGTGTTGAAAACCACAAATCACATTTGTCTTAGTGTTGCAAAACCAATCTCCACACTTGTGCTGGCATTAAAAACCACTTTCCGCACGCGTGCTAATGTTGAAAACCACTTTTCGCAATTGTGCTAGTGTTGAAAACAACATTTCGCACTTTGGTTTGTGTTGAAAACAACCTTTTGCAATTGTGTTAGTGTTGAAAACCACTTTCGCACTTGTGTTAGTGTGGCAAAACCACTTTTCGCACTTGCGCTAGTGTTGAAAACCACAATTCGCATTTGTCTTAGTGTTGCAAAACCAATTTCCACACTTGTGCTGGCATTGAAAACCACTTTATGCACTCGTTCTAGTGTTGAAAACCACTTTTCACATTTGGTTTAGCATTGCAAAACCACTTTTCGCACTCGTGCTGGCATTGAAAACCACTTTACACACAAGTGTTGGTGTTGAAAACCACTTTCTGCCCTTGTGTTAGTGTTGCAAAACTATTTTCCACACTTGTACTGGTGTTGAAAACCACTTTCCACACTTGAGCTGGTGTTGCAGAACCACTTTTCGCACTTGTGTTGGCATTGAAAACCACTTTCTGCACTTGAGCTAATGTTGCAGAACCACTTTTCACACTTGTGCTGGCATTGAAAACCACTTTTTGCACTTGTGTTGGTGTTGCAAAACCAATTTCCACACTTGTGCTGGCATTAAAACCCACTTTTCACACATGTGCTAGCATTGCAAAACCACTTTCCGCACTTGTGCTGGCGTTGAAAACAACTTTTTGCACTTCTGCTGGTGTTGAAAAACACTTTTCGTGCTCCTGTTGGTGTTCAAAATCACTTTTTGCACTTGTGTTAGTGTTGCAATACCATTTGTCTCACTTGTGTTAGTGTTGCAAAATCACTTTTCGCATTTGTGCTGGTGTTGAAAACCACTCTCTGCACTTGAGCTAGTGTTGCAAAACCACTTTCCACAATTGTGCTATTGTTGAAAACAACTTTTCGCACTTTGGTTTGTGTTGAACACCACTTTTCGCACTTGTGGTAGTGTTTAGAACCACTTTTCGCACTTGTGGTAGTGTTGAAAACCACTTTTCGCACATGAGGTAGTGTTGCAAAACCACTTTTCACACTTGCGCTAGTGTTGAAAAACCACTTGTCGCACTTGTGCTCGTGTTGAAAACCACTTTCTGCACTTGAGCTGGTGTTGCAGAACCACTTTCCATGCTCGTGTTGAAAACCACTTATCGCACTTGTGTTAGTGTTGCAAAACCACTTTTCACACTCGTGTTATTGTTGCAAAAACCACTTTCCGTGCTCGTGTTGAAAACCACTTATCGCACTTGTGTTAGTGTTGCAAAACCACTTTTCACTCTCGTGTTATTGTTGCAAAAACCACTTTCTGCACTCGTACTGGCGTTGAAAACCACTTATCGCACTTGTGTTATTGTTGCAAAACCACTTTTCGCACTTGTGCTGGTGTTGCAGAACTACCTTCTGCACTTGTGCTGGCATTGAAAACCACTTTCTGCACTTGAGCTGGTGTTGCAGAACCACTTTTCGCACTTGTGCTGGCATTGAAAAGCACTTTTTGCACTTGTGTTATTGTAGCAAAACCAATTTCCACACATATGCTGGCGTTGAAAACTACTTTCCGCACGTGTGCTAGTGTTGAAAACGACTTGTCGCAATTGGGTTAGTGTTGCAAAACCACTTTGGCACTTGTGTTAGTGTTGCAAAACCATTTTCCGCACTTGTGCTGGTGTTGAAAACCACTTTTTGCACTTGTGTTATTGTTGCAAAACCAATTTCCACACTTGTGCTGGTGTTGAAAACCACTTCTCCGCACGCATGCTGGTGTTGAAAACGACTTGTCGCAATTGGGTTGGTGTTGCAAAACCACTTAATGCACTTGTGCTCGTGTTTAAAACCACTTTCCACACTTGTGTTCGTGTTGAAAACCACTCTCCGCCCTCGTGCTAGTGTTGTAAACCATTATTCGCATTTGTGCAACACCAACACAAGTGCGAAAGTGGTTTTGCAACACTAACACAGGTGCTATAAGTGATTTTCAACACCAGTACGAGTGGCGAAATTGGTTTTTGCAACACTAACACAAATGCGAATAATAGTTTACAACACCAGCACGAGTGCGGAAAGTGGTTTGCAACATGAGCACAAGTGCGACAAGTGGTTTTGCAACACCAACCCAATTGCGAAAAGTGGTTTTCAACACTAGCACGAGTGCGGAAAATGGTTTTGCATCACTAACACAAGTGCGAAAAGTGGTTTTGCAACACTAACACAAGTGCGTAAAGTGGTTTTGCAACACTAACCCAATTGCGAATTGTGGTTTCAAACACAAGCGCAAGTGTGCGAAGTGGTTTTCAACAATAGCGCAAGTGCAAAAGGTGGTTTTGCAACACCAACACAAGTGCGAAAAGTGGTTTTGCAACACCAACACAAGTGCGAAAGTGGTTTTGCAACACTAACACAGGTGCGATAACTGGTTTTCAATGCCAGCATGAGTGCGGAAAGTGGTTTTTGCAACAATAACACAAGTGTGGAAAGTTGTTTTCAACACAAACCAAAGTGCGAAAAGTTGTTTTCAACACTCGCACAATTGCGGAAAGTGGTTTTGCAACACAGGCACAAGTGTAGAACGTGGTTTTCAACACGATCGCAAGTGTAGAAAGTGGTTTTCAATGCCAGCACAAATGCGAAAAGTGGTTTTGCAACACTAACACAAGTGAGACAAATGGTTTTGCAACACTAACACAAGTGCAAAAAGTGGTTTTCAACACCAGCGGAAGTGCGAAAAGTGGTTTTGCAACACCTCCACAAGTGCGAAGAGTTGTTTTGCAACACTAAGACAAATGCGAATTGTGGTTTTCAACACTAGCGCAAGTGCAATAAGTGGTTTTGCAACACCAACCCAATTGCGAAAAGTGGTTTTCAACACTAGCACGAGTGCGGAAAATGGTTTTGCATCACTAACACAAGTGCGAAAAGTGGTTTTGCAACACTAACATAGGAGCGTAAAGTGGTTTTGCAACACTAACTCAATTGCGAATTGTGGTTTCAAACACAAGCGCAAGTGTGCGAAGTGGTTTTCAACACTAACGCAAGTGCGAAAAGTGGATTTGCAACACAAACACAAGTGCGAAAAGTGGTTTTGCAACACCAACACAAGTGCGAAAGTGGTTTTGCAACACTAACACAGGTGGGATAACTGGTTTTCAATGCCAGTATGAGTGCGGAAAGTGGTTTTTGCAACAATAACACAAGTGCGAAAAGTGGATTTGCAACACTAACACAAGTGCGAAAAGTGGTTTTCAACACGATCACGAGCACAGAAAGTGGTTTTTGCAACAATAACACAGGGGTGCAAAGGGTGGTTTTCAACACCAGCGGAAGTGCGAAAAGTGGTTTTGCAACACGAAGACAAATGCGAATTGTGGTTTTCAGCACTAGCGCAAGTGCAAAAAGTGGATTTGCAACACAAACACAAGTGCGAAAAGTGGTTTTGCAACACCAACACAAGTGCGAAAGTGGTTTTGCAACACTAACACAGGTGGGATAACTGGTTGTCAATGCCAGTATGAGTGCGGAAAGTGGTTTTTGCAACAATAACACAAGTGCGAAAAGTGGATTTGCAACACTAACCACAACACTAACCACAACAAAAACCACAAGTGCGAAAAGTGGTTTTCAACACGATCATGAGCACGGAAAGTGGTTTTTGCAACAATAACACAGGTGTGGAAAGTTGTTTTCAACACAAACCAAAGTGCGAAAAGTTATTTTCAACACTCGCACAATTGCGGAAAGTGGTTTTGCAACACAGGCACAAGTGCAGAACGTGGTTTTCAACATGATCGCAAGTGTGGAATGTGGTTTTCAATGCCAGCACAAATGCGAAAAGTGGTTTTGCAACACTAACACAACTGAGACAAATGGTTTTGCAACACTAACACAAGTGCAAAAAGTGGTTTTGAACACTAACAGGAGCGCAAAGGGTGGTTTTCAACACCAGCAGAAGTGCGAAAAGTGGTTTTGCAACACGAAGACAAATGCGAATTGTTGTTTTCAACACTAGCGCAAGTGCAATAAGTGGATTTGCAACAAAAACGCAAGTGCGAAAAGTGGTTTTGCATCACCAACACAAGTGCGAACGTGGTTTTGCAACACCAACACAGGTGCGATAAGTGGTTTTCAACACTCGCACGAGTGCGTAAAATGGTTTTGCAACACCAACCCAATTGCGAAAAGTGGTTTTCAACACCAGTACGAGTGCCGAAATTGGTTTTTGCAACACTAACACAAATGCGAATAATGGTTTACAGCACCAGCGCGAGTGCGGGAAGTGGTTTGCAACACCAACACAAGTGTGGAAAGTGGTTTTCAACATGAGCACAAGTGCGACAAGTGGTTTTGCAACACCAATCCAATTGCGAAAAGTGGTTTTGCAACACTAACACAAGTGCATAAAGTGGTTTTGCAACACTAACCCAATTGCGAATTGTGGTTTTCAACTCAAGCGCAAGTGTGAGAAGTGGTTTTCAACACTAGCGCAAGTACGAAAAGTGGTTTTGCATCACCTACACAAGTGTGAAAAGTGGTTTTCAACATCAGCACGAGTGTGCAAAGTGGTTTTGCAACACTAACCCAATTGCGAAAAGTGGATTTCAACATGAGCACGAGTGCGGAAAGTAGTTTGCAACACCAACACAAGTGTGCAAAGTGGTTTTCAACATGAGCACAAGTGCGACAAGTGGTTTTGCAACACCAACCCAAATGCGAAAAGTGGTTTTCAACATCAGCACAAGTGTGGAAAGTGGTTTTCAATGCCAGCACAAGTGTGGAAATTGGTCTTGCAACACGAAGACAAATGCAAATTGTAGTTTCCAACATCAGCATGAGTGTGGAAAGTGGTTTTCAATGCCAGCACAAGTGTGGAAATTGGTCTTGCAACACGAAGACAAATGCAAATTGTAGTTTCCAACACCAGTGCAAGTGCGAAAAGTGGATTTGCAACACTAACACAAGTTCGAAAAGTGGTTTTCAACATTAACACAATTGCAAAAAGTGGTTTTCAACACAAACCAAAGTGCGAAAAGTTGTTTTCAACACTCGCACAAGTGCGAAAAGTGGTTTTGCATCAACAACACAAGTGCGAACGTGGTTTTGCAACATGAACACAGGTGCGATAAGTGGTTTTCAACACTTGCACGAGTGCGTAAAATGGTTTTGCAACACTAACCCAATTGCGAAAAGTGGTTTTCAACACCAGTACGAGT
Source organism: Myxine glutinosa (assembly GCF_964187855.1). Taxonomy (NCBI): domain Eukaryota; kingdom Metazoa; phylum Chordata; class Myxini; order Myxiniformes; family Myxinidae; genus Myxine; species Myxine glutinosa. The sequence goes on along the minus strand of NC_136273.1, from coordinate 61,777,361 downwards.
GCCGAAATTGGTTTTTGCAACACTAACAAATGCGAATAATGGTTTACAACACCAGCGCGAGTGAGGAAAGTGGTTTTCAACACCAGCGCCAGTGCGAAAAGTGGTTTTGCAACACTAACACAAGTTCGAAAAGTGGTTTTCAACACTAACACAATTGCAAAAAGTGGTTTTCAACACAAACCAAAGTGGGAAACGTTGTTTTCAACACTCGCACAATTGCGGAAAGTGGTTTTGCAACACAGGCACAAGTGTAGACCGTGGTTTTCAACACGATCGCAAGTGTGGAAAGTGGTTTTCAATGCCAGCACAAGTGTGGAAAGTGGTTTTGCAACACTAGCTCAAGTGCGGAGAGTGGTTTTCAACACCAGCACAAATGCGAAAAGTCGTTTTGCAACACTAACACAAGTGAGACAAATGGTTTTGCAACACTAACACAAGTGCAAAAAGTGGTTTGAACACTAAAAGGAGCGCAAAATGTCGTTTTCAACACCCGCGCAAGTGCGAAAAGTGGTTTTGCAACACCGACACAAGTGTGAAAAGTGGTTTTGCAACACTAACACAGGTGCGATAAGTGCTTTTCAACGCCAGTACGAGTGCCGAAATTGGTTTTTACAACACTAACACAAATGCGAATAATGGTTTCCAACACTAGTACAAGTGTGGAAAGTGGTTTTCAACACGAGCACAAGTGTGACAAGTGGTTTTGCAACACTAACACAAGTGCATAAAGTGATAACAGAGTGGAAATAACACTGTTTCAATGATTAAAAATGATTTATTGGGGCAATGTCTGATTTATTGAGGCAATGTCTGATTTATTGGGGCAATATCTGATTTATTGGGGCAATGTCTGATTTACTGGGGCAATGTCTGATTTACCAAAATCAGCAGAGGAGGTGGAGCTGCATGTGTCTGTGTTGTCACAGTCAATGCCTGATCAGCCCCAAGTTCCTCACCATCTTGTTCTCTCATTTCTTAACGAAATGTAAAGACAACAGATTGTTGTAATTTTTCGATCACATTCCCGATTTGGTTCCCTTTATTCAGGCTTCAACGTTAGTCGGATGAATTTACTTTCACAAAATCACAGTTTCATCGACTAAAGAAAGTCATAACAAAAGCAAAGTCTGAGTATTCTCAGTATCAGGCAAAATTGATAACCAATCAGTGAAAATATTCACTCTTGGAACACCCAATATAAATTGTGGTGCTGCTAATCAGATCCGCCAGATTCAAGTTAATCGTTTATTCCGATGAAAGGAAGTTGATGGAATCTTACTGCAGGAAACTCATATTTCTGAGAATGTAGAACATGACGGGTGCAGCATTTTTAAAGGTAAATGTTTCTTCAGTAACATGTCATCTGTATCTGTTGGTGCTGGCTTCTTGTTTTTTTTTTTGTTTTTTTTTTGTGTTTTTTTTTGTATACAACATCGAGGCTCGTCATAACGAGCTCGTTAATTAAGGGGAATGGCTTCTTGTTTAATTCAGGGCATATGCTTCTTGTAAATTCAGGGCATAGACTTCTTGTTAATTCGGGGCATATGCTTCTTGTTAATTCGGGGCATATGCTTCTTGTTAATTCAGGGCATAGACTTCTTGTTAATTCGGGGCAATGGCTTCTTGTTAATTCAGGGCATAGACTTCTTGTTAATTCAGGGCATTGGCTTCTTGTTAATTCAGGGCATTGGCTTCTTGTTTAATTCAGGGCAATGGCTTCTTGTTTAATTCAGGGCATTGGCTTCTTGTGAATTCAGGGCATTGGCTTTTCAGGGCATTGGCTTCCTCACCTTTTGAGCGAGGAAGCTGACATTCGGACTTGACAGTGACCAAGTGATGTGGCTATGAAGAATATTTGTGATTGATTGATTAATCTATTAATCGATTTATTATTTATTGATTAATCAATTCTTTCTTTTTTTCGATTAATGACTTCTCGAATTAATTTTCAAAAAGTTACAGCTTCCGATGAAACTCTGGTGGTTGAGGTATGCTACTAGCCAATTGAATAAGAAATTCATTATTTCACAATTACTATTTGTTGATTTTAATTACCTCCGCCACCAAAGTTGGATGGAGGTTATGTTTTCACCCCTGTCTGTCTGTTTGTTTGTGAACAAGATATCTCAAAAAGTTGTGGACGGATTCGGACGAAATTTGGCAGAGATGTAATGTATTTGATATGGACGAAATTATTAGATTTTGGTGAAGATCCGGATCCGGATCCAGCTAGTAGAATTTTTTAAAGTGATTCTTCACCATTGGGAGATAGGGACAAAAACGATATATAGCAGGATATCTGAAAAAGTTTTGGACGGATGATTTTGGTTAAATGCGATTCTGTATTGTGATTTTCTGGTCTACTTTGAGATACAAAACGTAAACTGTTCACCTGGCGGAGGTATGCTCTCTACTGCGTGCCATTCTAGTTATGCAATTAATCAATTTATTATTGTACGCCTCTCCCTCCCAATACCATCTCTATGTGCTGCATGGCGCTATCGCCGGGCGCCGATAGCGCCCCGGCAATGCCACGCTGGAGGATGTTATTTATTTATTTGGCATGGTAGCGGTGTACTTTGAATGTATCTGTACTTGTTTTATATCTCATTGGTATGTACTTACTCGGCACTCTACACAATTGCTCATTGAAGGTTTCCCATTTCTCTGATACTGATTGGCCTCTTGTTAGCCAATCCCAATCTACATCACCCAACTCTCTCATCATACCCTCAAGGTTTGCTTTCCTGAATCCAATTGCCTTAATCTACTATCCTGAACTATAACTCTTAACAGAGTCCTTGCACATACTATGTTATGGTCACTTGATCCTAAATGCTCCACTACCTCTACCTCCTCCACCATATTGGGATCATTATTGAAAAGGAGGTATAACACTGCACTCCCCCTCGTGGGGCCTATCTACAAACTGAGTTAAACATCAGTCCTGGACTATATCTAGGAATTCCTCATCTACTCTGCCCTTTCCCTGTTCCTGGACTCAATCTATATCTGGCAAGTTAAAATCCCCAATAATCAATACTCTTCTCTTGCTACATGCCATTCTGAATTCTTCATGTACTCCTCCTTCCTCCTCTTCCTTCACACTAGGAGTCCTATAAAAACATCATACCAGTGTCCTACTGTTTTTACAATCTCTGATCTCTATCCATACAGAATCCTCCACATTCCCACATTAATGTCACCTCTTTTTCTCGATGTAATGCTGTCCTTTACCCAGATTGCTTCATCTCCTCCTATTTTCTCCTTCCTATCACACCGACACACCTTGTAGCCTTCTAATCCTGTCCTCCAATTACTCTCTTTATTAAACCATGTCTCACATACTGCAATTATATCCTATTCCTCGTTATCTACTTTGGACTCAAGCTCTTCCATCTTATTATTTAAACTACTGGCATTGGTATAGACTATAGAATATGTTAAACTTTTCCCTTGTTGAAATCATAGTTTCTTGCCTGGCTTTACCAATCACGATTACATCATCATTTCCTTCCTCAATATAGCTTCTCCTCCCTCCTATAGGCTGAAAATGCCTGAATCCCTTCCTCAATTACCACTGCAAACCTTGCTGCCCCCGGTCTATTTAGCATATGGCAATCATTCTACGATATGAAATAAGGCAATTCTCTGACATAAATGACTCGGGAGTAACCTGAAGTCATGGAGCAGCCACTCATTGAACAAGGTCAAGGATAAAGTCCTCGACCAATGTTACTGTGCCATTCCTGATGCTTTTCATTTTGTGGCTTGGGCCCCCTTAGGTCAGTCAAACCATAAAGTAATTCTACTGCTACCTAAGTACCGCCAGAAACTGAAGTCTGTCAAGCCGACGGTTAAGACTGTTAGACAGTGGTCTCCTGAAGCAACAGACAGGCTCCTCAGCCACCCTTGAAAGAGTGTGCTAACGAGCTGGCACCTGTCTTAACTGACATTTTCAACTGGTCTCTGAGGCTCTGTAGGGTTCCTGTATGTTTCAAATCTGCAGTGCTAATCCCGGTACCTAAGAAATCCAATGTGTGCTGTTTTAATGAGTATAGGCCTGTTGCACTGACCTCTGCCATTATGAAGATATTTGAGCGGCTGATATGTAACCACCTGCCTAATGTTGTATTGGACCCCTACCAGTTCGCATACAGAGCTGGTAGGTCTGTTGATGATGCTGTCTCCCCTTGCCTACATAACATCCAACAGCACCTTGAGGCTCCTGCTACCTAAGCACGTGTTCTGTTTGTTAATTATAGCTCTGCTTTCAACTGTATTCTGCCTTCTGGATTGTTCGACTGCCTCCTCAACCTAGATGTTAATCAATCTCTGGCCTTTTGGGTCCTTGACTTCTAACAGAATAGAAATCAGGTGGTTAAAATCAATAACAGATACTCTAAACCCCTAAATATTAGCAAAGGAGCACCTCAAGGATGTGTGCTGTCTCCTCTCCTGTACTCTATGTATACAAATTACTGCATCTCCCATCAGGACTCTGTCAGAATGTTCAAGTTCGCAGATGACAGGACAGCTGTGGGCCTCATCTCCTCTGGTGATGAATCAGCCTTCCGTGCCAAAATCTCCCCTCATGGTCAACTGGTGTCACAACAACAATCTACAGCTGTCCATCAGAAAAACCAAAGAGATGGTTGTAGACTTCAGGAGGGACGGGATGGAGCTTTCGCCTCTGGTCATCAATGGCCAGGTGGTGGAGCAGGTGTGCAACTTTAAGTTTCTCGGCAGCACCATTTCCTCCTCTCTGAAGTGGGAGGATAACACCATCTCTATCATAAAAAGCGCCTACCAGAGACTATTCTTTCTGAGGCAACTCAGGAAGTTCAGGGTGTCAAGGGAGGGCATGCTCCAGTTTTGTCGCGCTGTCATGGAATCCACACTTACCTTCTCAATAACTGTTTGGTTCAGCAGTATCAGAGCCCAGGAAAAAAAAGGAGCTGGACAAAGTCATACGTATAGCCTCCAAAATCATTGGAACTGACCTGCCCTCTCTCTCCTATATCCATGAGTCCTGAATGCAGAGGGTTGGCCTGAATATCCTTAAGGATGCTTCTCATCCAACCAACCCCCTGTTCGAACTCCGACCCTCAGGGAAAATACTCGGAGCCCTCAAGGTCAGAACCTTTAGGTTCAGGAACGGTACCTATGCTACTGCCATCCACATTCTGAATGCACAGTACCACTCCTATAACTATTAACTACTCATGAGCTTATAATGCACTTGGCACTTTAGCTACAGGCCATTTTAAATGCTCTTATACGCACCTTATAATGTATACTATGCCCACTGAATGTTTGGAGGTTTTCCATGTCCCATTAATGTATGGGTTTTTTTGTCTTTAAGATCACACTACTTCAAATTCCTAACAACTGTCAAGTTGATGTGGTAATAAAGTGTTGAATCTTGAATCTACACCTCTATAACCTGACCCGTACCTTCAGCAGTAACTTCTGAAGGTTTCTTGGGTGAGCTGTCCGAGGTCGCCATCATGGCTCCAGTATTTAAACATTTCCCTGACTTTTGCTTCCCAAGTGGTAACATCTCGGCTACATATAGGTCAATGAGCTGCCACGTAATGGTTGCCCTTGATCATCACTGGCTCCATAGACAGGTGAACCACTCTCACTGGGAAGATATAATTGGGGCAAAAGGAGAGTATAATGGTGAGTTTCGGTCGTTTGGAGTTTCTTGGACTGCATTGTGAGCATCTCATTCCGAGAACCTTTGATCGCACTTGTCACGCATGTGGGACCTGTCAGTCATTTACACTGAAACAACAACAACAACACGTGATCATGATTTCATACACACTTCAATGGTGCACAAAATCCAATGTATATCTGAACTATACCTGTGACCCCACTCAAGGAGGTTATTCCTTCGGACATCTCAGGCCTCATCTCCTTGGCGTCAGATGGATCATTGAAAAGTGTTCACTGTTCACCTGCACTCGTTTGTTCCTCTTTTCTCTCACCTGTAGAATCAACTTCCCCAGTCTATTCAGTTGCATTATTCAATCCACGGCTTCAAGTTAGCTGTTCACCACTACCTCAGGTCATCCCTCATCCATACTCATGATCTCTTCGACCCCAAATGACCCCATTCCAAAGCACTCTCTTTTCAAGGTTGTTGTGATCCCAAGACCTCCTTTCATTTGTTAGTTGTCCCTTGATTTGTGCCTTTTCTGCTTCATCCTCGTCTTCCTCTTTCTCTTCTTGCCACGTTTCATTCAGCTTGTGTGAAGCTCGTTCACCCCATGGGTCCTTCTCACCTTGATCTCACTCTCACCTCCACTCTGCTGTTGGTGTTTCCCCCTTTCCATTTTGTTCCCTTCCATTCTGCTCTAGGTCTTCCAGGTGCCTCGACCATGTATACAAAAAAAAAGTTTTGCATCACCATGTTTTGAATGCCGAGCAGAATAATTTTATTTCATGCAAAGTGATGATTTAATAAAAGGCAAATGGAATTTGCTTTGAGGTTTCATGGTGACTCTACAGGGCGATAAAACATTAAGTGAATTCCTTTTTTTCATGGTATTATCACTTCTTCTGAACTTTTTGACTACCTCTCTTATCTGCGTTCACCAGGCCGTGGTAACGTCCTTGCACATCGGCGGATATGTTGAAGCAATTTCACAGTATAATTCTGTAACTTCAGCAAAACAGTCCGTGTTTTTAAAGTTCCCTTTTGTTTCATGAAGAAAACAAGCCTCTCCAGCTGAGGCAGAATGGCAATGGAATATTCCACTGAGGTGGCAAAGTTGTCACGTTCTCGGAGTATCTGATAGGCCTACCTTCATTGCCCATAGGCCAAGCTATTAACGTAAGTGATGACTGCTGTTTCTGGGATAAATAGTATCTTCAGGCATTGCTATGGGAGGAGACACACCTAGGGGCACCTGGGCAATGAAAACAACTTGGGCTCTTACATAACAACAGACATCCCTCCAACCAAGCCTTCCACCCTCGATCAAACTCCTCCATTGGAATTACCTCGCTATTCCAGAGGGGATGCAGGACAAAAATAGAAACTTGCACCATATGACATATGAAAATGGATATTCCCAGGGGATTAAAAATCACTCGGCCAAAATGAGTAGGGGCTGTACATTTATGTACATAGAGAGGATGGCGGTGGGATGCTTAGTCGGGCAGGTGCGCACATTAAACACTGTTTGTATTTAAATGTTTAATTATTTTTGGGTAGTGCTAACATTTCCATACTATACCTGTGCGATTGTTAATATTTATGAAATAAAACTTGTGTTTTGTTCATTGTATGTATTTCTCAGCCTCCCAGTCATACTGCGTTCTTATTGCAAACAAATGCTCTGTTTGGCTGAAACTTTAGTAAATACAGACAATTTCTTTGCAGTGTGGTGTTAACTTAGTGTATTTAGAGAGAGGACGGCTTCGGATTGGTTGGGAGGCCGGAGGGAGGAGGATGTATTGAAATTCCAACTTATTTGCATACGTAATAATAAAACAAACCCCCTTCGTTAGCATTGTAATATACCCAATTAATACAATAACCTAAAACGAGTAATCTTTTGGACAAATCTAGATAAAAGAAGAGTTTAAAAAATAAACAGTAATAATTAAAATATGAATAAATATATTATTATAACAAAAAACATTGTTACCTGTACATCCAGAGGTGGACGGAGGTTATGTTTTCACCTATCTGTCTTTGTTTGTCTGTCTGTCTTTCTGTGACCACGATATCTCAAAATGTTATGCATCGATTTGGACTAAACCTGGTGGACAGGTTGGGTGTGTGTCAGGGACAAACTGATTCAATTTTGGTGAAGATCTGGATCCCGATCCGGATATGAGAATTTTTTCTAATTTATCTAAATATTTCTTCACCATTGAGAGATGGAGCCAAAAGCGATAATAGCACGATATCTCAAAAGGTTGTGGACAGATTCGGGTGAAACTTGTTGGGTGTATGTCAAAGACGAATTGATTCGATTTTGGTGCAGATCCGGATCTCCATCCTGATACAAGAATTTAAAACAAGACCAAAAGTCTAACAGCGGCGTAGCCGGACTTGTAAAATATTATAAACCACAAACACATGATTAGCTTTTTAAACAGTCGCTAATGCTGTTTATAACACTAAAGAAAGAAATTTGGAGGAATCCAGACATCCATGAGGTAAGATTTACTTACAGAACTGAGCGAAGATATACTGTAATCAAAATGCCCCACAAGGTTGGAGGTGTGCTCATTTACTAAGCAGCTAGCTAGCGCTTACCGGGTTATCTGAGCGCTTACCGTTCAACGGTTGTGAATGGAGTGCTTGCTCGAATGCTTACCACTTGGCGATCTCTCCACAAGAAACTTGGTAAATGAACACACACCCAATGTTCTTGAGACCCGACCATAGATGACAGAGTTCTATAAATAAACAATGTGTCGGTTTGTCTTTCTGTGTGATTAATGTTAGCTCTTTCACGAGCCTCGATCTTGTATACAAAAAAAAAGACCTATAATAATCGGTTCATCTGATCATGTGCTTGTTAAAGTGGACATCTCTCTGGCCATTCTCAGAGAGCCTCCTCAGCGCCGACGAGTATGGCATTTCACTCAGGCTGACTGGCACGGTCTGCAAGCAGCCATCAATCATCTGGACTGGTCTCCCATCTCTACTGCCTCTGACATTAATTCTTCCTGGGAATTCTTCCAAAGCAAACTGCTCTCTCTCATGCACAGATTTATCCCATCTCGTCTTCAGTTGTCTTACCCTTCCTCCCGTCCATGGTACACTGAATCTTGTGGTGAGGCAGTTGCCCTGAAACAACTTGCCTTTGCCTCTTGGAAGGCAAATCCAGCTGAAGGCAATCTCAGTTCCTTCCACCAAGCTCGGAACAACTGTCTGTCTACCCTCAGGAGTGCCAGGAAGCACTATCTCTCCACACTCAAGAATGAACTCTCAAACCTGTCTCCTTCCCCCAAATCCTGGTGGCATCTGGTCAAATCCGTTTCTGGTGTTGGTTCCCCTGCCATCCCCTGCCTTACCTCAAATGGCTACACAGTTGACACCGCACGTGACAAAGCCGAATGCCTCAACTCTGTGTTTGCCTCAAAATCTTATGTCCCGAACCCATCTCTCTCTGTAACCACCTTTCCCAGTCGAACCCAGCTGGTCCAGGACTCTGTGTCCTTCTCTCCTGACAAGGTGGAGAAGTTTCTGTCAAAGCTCGACTCTGATTCTGCAACTGGACCAGACGGCATCAGCCCACGGGTCCTAAAATCCTGCTCTGCCACTCCATCTCACCCTCTCTCTGTGCTTTTCACCCTCTCTTTTGCTCAAGGTCATCTGCCATCAGCTTGGAAATCAGCAAACATTACCGCTTTACACAAAAAGGTGCAAAAACAGATCCTTGCAACTACAAACCAATCAGCCTGCTCCCAATTATCAGCAAAGTCATGGAATCCATCATTGCTTCGGATATCAAATCCTTCCTCTTCTCCAATGGCTTGATCTCCGATCATCAATTTGGATTCAGACCAGGTCATTCTACTCTGGACATGTTGCTTCTGCTGTCTCAACAATGGATGGAGGTCCTCAATGCCAAACAGGAAATCAGAGCTGTCTCCCTTGACATATCACGTGCCTTCGATACAGTCTGCCACCCAGCTCTGTTCACCAAACTCTCCTCCTATGGTATCCATGGAAATGTCCTCGCATGGCTTGCAGACTTCCTCTCTGGTCGTAGTCAACGTGTGGCCCTGAATGGATTTCTCTCATCTCCCATGCCTGTTCTGGCTGGATAGTGTAGGCTGGTATGTCATTTCGTGTTTTTTTTTTGTTAAAAGCAAAATTCCACTTGATTCCTTGTCTTTGGGGTGTCACATGTTCGAAAAAATAGGTTGTTAATTTTTTAAAACGGATTAAGGGTGTCAAATCCAAGATGGCCGCCAAAATATATAAATTCCATTAAAACTGGTATTCTGAACACAGTATGAGGTCCAAATTAATGATAATACCCATAATTTCAATACCAAGGAGTTCAAAATCAAAATCAAAATCCAAGATGGCCGCCACTTCTTAAATAACCACAGTACAAAAACTTAATGTTCTTGATAACACAAATTGTGAATGATGAAATAGGTCCATTTTGGTGGTAATGCCCACATAATATAAGTAATGCTAGGCCGTTGGGGAAACATGTTACTGATTCGTTGAAATCGGTGGATGCCAGCCATAGTGAGAAATAGTGAGAAAATCCAATATGGCTACCACTGTTTTACACAAAGGTCCACATTGCTATAACAATGATAGCGTAATGTAATTTCCTGTTTGACCATATTTAAATATTCCTGTCTCACAATCATCCGTTTTACCTTACAAGTCCTCGTGTTCATCTCCCACAATGTTCTGAGCTGATTGTTCATTGTTGCTACAGCCGTAGTTCAAACAGCTACAGACCTCTGTGCATGGGAGTTTATTGCTGCGGCAACTACAGGAGTTTCCTTTGCATGCTGATTTGCAGCCACATTTTACCAGCTTAGTCACGGCCTCTGGTGCTGGAGGGTTCAAACACATCACCGGAAGAAATCTATTTTCCTCTGACTTCCATCCGTAGTCAGTGGGAGAAGGAAGGGACGGTTGACTTTCGCATGCCTGCATCCATATCATTGCAATATAATGTGCTCGCAGAATGTGTGGTGTCAATGATCCAGAGGTTGGAGGCAGACTCTCTCCCTCGGCCTGTCGATTTGAGTACAAGAATTTACTTTGTTAATTTCACAATTTACGTAGTGCATTTACTTTGGTGTGTGTTTTGGATCTGTACAACAAGCAAACGAACCTTTCCAGTTGGTCAATTGCGTTTGGAGAGGGTGTCGCAGCAGATTTGCCAAGTGAAGCAAGTGAATCCAGTATCATATCATCGCAGGACATGAACACCTTCATACACCAGTCCTTTGTCCTGCCGGCGAACCTGCCACACATATCTGATCCTGTGAAAGAATGAAACCCGAGAATAGCTGAGGCGCGGTTAACTCCTAACTTTTCAAAGATAGGTTTGACTGCAATTTTCCTATTCAGTTTTCCTTTTCCGTTTTCTGGTAAGGAAATATGTCTCAGCAGGTAGCTGTGGATACATGTGGATCATCAGCAAGAAGACATCGGTATCTGGAGAGTCTATTACAAGTTCTACATCACCGTTAACTGTTAGGGCATGGAGCAAGAGTAACGTATCCGCTTCTTCATGACCGTGTTTTACCAATTCATCAGGCACACTTACATTGCCTTTTGTCTCAGTGCCGAAGGTTACCATGAACTTCTTCAATTTGTTGGCAGAGCTGTTGCTGTGATCCAGAGTCTTTGCAGCTAAATACTCTACAAGTTCTGCCTTGGTTTTGACACTTGAAAGGAAGTCCTTCAAGGAAATATTCTGGATCAGTGTACTATCTTGGATGTGATAGTAGGTCGAGTTTCCCTTTGTTCTCTTTTTTCTCATTTGCTCTTTCAGAGAACTTTCGACGTATCTGTCAAATACCAGTCTTACTTCGTCGTAGTTAGCTGCAATCCTGATAAGCTTTTCAAGAAATGACATGGCAAAATCACTGCATGTTTTCATTTTGTCTGTCTTGGAGATGGAGTTAACGAGGGCCATGCCATCTATGACTACAACTTTAAATTTCTCAGACATGTCGGACATGGTCTTCATCAATTTTTCTGGTCTTCATCAATGATCTCTCTGACTCTCTTGAAAATCCTCTGTATCTCTTTGCTGATGACTCTACTCTCTGTCGCTCCATTCTTCATCCCTCAGATCGGCAGTCTGCAGCCTCCTCACTCTCTGCAGACCTGGACAAAATCACAGACTGGGCAAACAAGTGGAACATGTCTTTCAATCCTGACAAATCTCACACTCTTACTATGTCTCTCCGAAAAAACCGACTGGAAAACCCTCCCATCCACTTTCTCAACAATCCTCTCCAAGAAGTTCTGTCGCTCAAGCTTTTGTGTCTCACTATCTGCCATGATATTTCCTAGGAAAACCACATTTCCAAGCCGGCCTCCAAAGCCAGTCGCCGACTCGGCATCCTCCGTCGTGCGAAGTCTTTCCTTGGCACACCTGAGCTCCTCACCACATACAAGGCTTTCATCCGCAGCTCAATGGAATACTGTTCCCCCCTCTGGGCCGGTGCTCCTGCCTCACTTAGCCTCCTCACACCTAGCCCGGCTTCACGCTGTTGAAACCAAAGCTTTCAGAATCATTGGAATCTCCTGCGATGAAGGTAACTCCGAGGGCCTTTCAGTCACCCACCGCAGGCAGGTTGGTGGTCTTTCTGTCTTCTACCGAGTCCTCTCCGGCCTTGCTCCCCCAGCTCTCTCTGTGCTCTGTCCCCCAAATATTCCTACAGGTCGCACAAGATCTGCCAGCAACCCTGTTATCTTTAAACTGCCAAAATCTAGGCTCTCTGCTCACCTTCACTTTTTCATTAGCCTTTTCTCCCGCCTCTGGAACAAACTCCCCCACTCCCTTCGATCCCACTCCTCCCTCCAGGTCTTTAGAACAGCTGTTCGCCACCATCTCTTATCTTCCCCCATCCAAAACCTTGATCTTTTCTCCCCCCGCTAATTTTCACCCCAGATACACTCTTTTGAAATTCCAACTTCTTTCCTGGAAGTCCATGCCGTGTGCATATGTTTTATACCTCTCCCACGTCCCCCCAAGCTCTCTCCCTCCCACAGTTCTCTCGATGTCCTTGCTCTCAAATGTTGTGCTTGTGTCCGTCCTTCCCCCTCTCTCCCCATCTTGTCTACCGCTCCCCTTATTTTGTGTTTTGTGTGTCGGTTTGACTTTTTGTGTGATGAATGTTAGCTCTTTCACGAGCCTCGATCTTGTATACAAAAAAAAAAAAAAAAGAGTGCGCAGTTCCGATACCGCTAACGTTACGATCGTGTGCGCAAATGAGGGCACGTCCGCCATTACCAAAGAGGGTAAAAATTGCTCAGATAACCCGGATGTACATGCATTGGCGTACGTGTTTGAATGTAAACAATACGTAAAACTGTCACTCGTGAACGAAACCGTACGTAGCTTTATCTTAGCCAAGTTATGGAAATAAATGAGAAAAAAGTATTTCCTACAAATGCATTTGATAAAAGAGTGTATTTTCTTACCTTAAATTGACAATTTAGGGCTGAATGCCGATGTACAGCTTTGAACAGAAGTCATTTGTATCGGCGATATACAACACACACAACATGCATTTTAAAGGCCATTTTCCCTGCTAGAGCGGGGGTTAGCCTTGCGGTCCCCATGACAATCTTCTCCATCTTGCCCTATTTTCTACATCTCTCCTTGTTAACCCCCTTGCCCGCATTTCTTCTTCCACCATCTTTAGCCAAGTCTTTCTCGGTCTTCCCCGTCCTCTACTTCCTTCTACATTCATTTCCATCACTCTTCTCAACCAGTCACTTTCATCCTTCCTCAACACATGACCAAAACCATCTCAAGCTGTTCCTCTTCACAGCATCAATCACAGGCTCTATTCCCATCATCTTTCGCAATTCATCATTTGTCTTCCTCTCTGTTAACGATACGCCGCACATCCACCGAACCATTCGCATTTCCACCCTTTCCAGCCTTCGTTGCTGCTCTACATTCATGACCCATGTCTCGCTCCCATAAATCATGACACTTCTCACACATGCCGCATACACCTTTCCCTTCAGCGATATGCACAGTTATAATGCAGTGAATTAAGCTTCAACTTCGTAAGCTAATACAGTCTGTTCCATGCAACAATCCGGGGTAACACTATAACGATCATTCTAAAATGGAAACAAAATAAGTTCAAGGGTTGGTTCAAATCCAACATCCAACAAAGTACAGCATAATGATCCCTCAATTCTGAACTTGAGTTAGTGTGAAAAGTCCATCGTGAGATTGCCGTCATGCTGTAACTTTGGTGTAGCCTGAGGGATTCAGTGTCATGAGTGTCGGCCTATTCAATGCACATGATTCAAGTTCATGCATATTTCCAAATGTTCCTCAGTTCCATTTATTGTAGCAATACATCCGTCATGGGCAATAGGCATCTAGTAAAATCCGCAGCCACATTCTGCCGATACACACAATCTTCAGGCACTTCAAGATGTACCGCACCCAGGAGAGCATCACAACAGTGATATCATTTATTGTCCTAAAAACAAAATAGTTTTTGTCAGTTGGTGTCTCCTTGGTGGCTTCCTTTCATTAACAAAACGTTCTGCCATGATGATGAAGAATAGTCCTAATGAATAAGGAGCTGATTTTCTTTATAAGCCGAGTGACATGATCATCTTCTTCCATCAAGTATTGGTCAAGGCAGTGTTCATTCAGATCTGAGAAGACAGAACCCTGCACGGTATTCAGGACTTCGAACTGAACCGACTTCAACAGATAGGAGGATGCCCTCATGGGTCCACCTTCATGCCTAGTAGGCCCAGGCCGATAGTCTTAGTAGTCCAGTCACAATTGAAGGCATCAAAGTTTAGACATTTTGCTTAATAAGCTGTCGGTAGTGTAGTCTCGGTTCCAAGGCCTACGTATCAATCTTGGCCCTAAAAACATATATGTCATGGTAGTAGTTCTATCACTACTTACTAGTACTAGTATCATCAGGCCTAGCTAGAGGCTAGGCATAGCCATAGGGCCTAGGCCCTATCCCAGTTTATTTTTTCCGACTAGATTTTCATGCTGTTGAAAAACTTCACCCAAACCTCACAATTATGCCTACACGATCCCCTCGCTCTCCTTCCACTGTCGGCCTTGCTTCCGTGGTACATTTGGCACAAGTGTGAGAGTGTAAGGGGTTAATCATGTAATAATAGCCTTATATTTGGTCTCGGGCTAGGCCTATAATATTTTGTAATCTCTACCAATCTACCTCCAGGCGTGCTATGATAGATCAATTAGATTTCTTGCATGCATGGACTGAAGTTGGGGACATAAAAGTAAGTTTAGTTAAAGTCCTAGCTAAACGAACATGAATTCAGTTGTGTCATGACATGCATTCATTCATTCTTGCATTCATTCTTGCATTCATTCCAGCATTCATTCCAGCATTCATTCCAGCATTCATTCCCTGCATTCATTCATTCCTGCATTCATTCCAGCATTCATTCCAGCATTCATTCCTGCATTCATTCCAGCATTCATTCCTGTATTCATTCCAGCATTCATTCCAGCATTCATTCTCGCATTCATTCATTCATTCCTGCATTCATTCATTCCTGCATTCATTCATTCCAGCATTCATTCCAGCATTCATTCCTGCATTCATTCCTGCATTCATTCTCGCATTCATTCATCATTCATTCCTGCATTCATTCATTCATGCATTCAATCATATTCATAATCATTGCCGTTCTTCATGTTCTTGCTCACTATAAATTTATCATTCTAAGCTTGCTCAGAGTAAAGTCTGTCACTTTTCGAGGAAATAACTTTGACAAAAACATTGTGAAAGGTTTATTTGTCATCACTACCTGCCGAGTGTCGGACTGACGTGACTGAAGTAGGCCTAAGCTTATGCATCATGATGTGCATTTGACTTACATTGCGCTACCGACTATGTGCTGAAAAGTCTCGAAACGAAATCAATTTTCACTAAAAAATATTCGAAATACTTGTGTTGTGGTAAGAAATATTTATCCCCACTTTTCTTCTGTTGTAACAACGCCAAACGGCACAGGAATGTGGCGTTTTGGCAGCAATATTCTTGCAGCTTCAGTACATCACATGCGGTAAAACATCAACAAAAATGAACCTTTGCGGTGTTTTGAATGTCGCGGCCGGCTGACGTAAACAGCGCTGATTTGCCCTCTTCGGTAATGGCGGCTCACTCTTCCAAACGGCACAGGGTCACGTGATAGGTGCGCATTCTTCTTTATTTATAGAACACTGTGCCATAGATCGACTGTAATCTATATACCCCAAAGAGGATTGCGTTCAAACCGTAATGACGTATCATGATAGACGGCCGCACACAAAACTTCCGCTACTTTATTAATATATATAAGATGAGATGTATATTGAACCTCCAGTACGTGTGCAGTCACAACAAAGGCATTAGTGTTACGATTGTATTTACTATAATAATAACGTTACGTTATTATTCCGAAAATTTTATTATTAAAAAAAAAACCGAGGTGAATTCCTGACTTCCGCGGTTACACCGCTTCAATCCAACAATTTTCCATTCACGACATTGGAATTAAAGTGTTATGGTTATATTTAGGATATTAAATAGCCGGCGAAGCCGGTGTTGTGAATAAACGCGTACGTATTATGTGGAAAACCAGATTATGCTGGATCCCTTGGCTTAAGAATTCCGAAGCTGTGACGCACCAAATCGCTCAATGGAGGCCGCCATCTTGCGGATGCGGAAGTATGCATAACAAATTGAAAAACGTTCAATAGGAGTTTGTTTCACCCGTCTTTGTTTGCTTCACAATCTTATGCACCTCTAATTTGTAATTAAAATACTTTAAGACCAACCTCGTTCCCCGGGCCTGGTTATCTCCAATGAAAATCGTCACCAAACACCGGAACCAATGAGATTCGAGCATTTGAAAAAATATTTCAAAAACCAAATCACTCAATGGAGGCCGCCATCTTGCGGATGCGGAAGTATGCATAAAAAAATTGAGAAAACGTTCAATAGGAGTTTGTTTCACCCGTCTTTGTTTGATTCACAATATGATGCACCTCTAATGTGTAATTAAAATACTTTAAAACCAACCTCGTTATCTTCAACGAAAATCGTCACCAAACACCGGAACCAATGAGATTCGAGCATTTCAAAAATTATTTCAAAAAAGCTTATTACACGTTTCGGAGGGTGAAAACGGCGTCAAATATTCTAAAATTGACGAAGAATTACTTTTTAGAAATAAGGGATAGTTTTTCCCTTATTTTCCTACTCACCGTAGGGGATAGTTTTTCACGGCCGGAAATATCCGAAGTTGAGACCGAATTCACCGAATTAATCAAGAAGGAAATTTTATCGATTTTAATCTCATCCAGAATGCAAATGGTGTCATTTTGAACTAGGTATGGTACCTACTACACCTACCTACTACCAACTACCTAACCTACTGATGCCACAGTGATGGGTAAAATAGTGGCAACAGGCTTTGGCTTCGCCGGCTCATTGTGGCTTTGCAGTCGGGTACTAGTATTATTATTATTATTATGAAAACGATACTAATGAAACGATACCACTGGATTAAGAAACCTGGCTTTAATTTGTCCGAAACAGACGGTGAGTCAAAACGCCTAAGCGACTAAGGCCTTAGATTGGGCTAAGGCCTATACGGTACGTACGTATTGTTTGAAGAGCCAGTAAGGCCGATGCTTTCGATATTTGATGGTCATTTTAACAATCGGTATGTTTGTGTTTCACACTGATTGAAAAACGTAAAGGTAGAGCATGGCGATTGTGATATATGACAGGTTCGATGATATGTTCGGCATGAACGGCATCGGCCTATAAATCAAAATGGCGGAGTGTGGAGAGTCAGCTGCAGCACCGCTGTAATGACATCAGACGTAATCACATCACCCTGTCATGTGACCAGATTCTCAGCTCTGATTGGTACACGTTTGAGGGGACATACATACATACATACATACATACAGACGGACAAACACTGTTCTAGACGGCTCTGCCCGATGGGCTACGTCGTAAAAATAATTTTTAAAGTGATTTTGTTTTTTTACTATTGATAGGGCTAACAACGATATATATATATATATATATATATATATATATATATATATATATATATATATATATATATATATATATATTGTTGCGAATATGGAATTTGGCCTCCATATCCGCTTGTAAATATTCCCCTATTTCCCCAATACTCCCCAACTATCCCCAATCCCCCATTCCCTAGTCCCATTGTCTGTAAACAACAATCAGTAGAGCCGACCTTCCCCTTTTTCCCCCATTAAATGTCGTGCCCAGGTCCACCGCATCTCACGTAGACAACTTTCGGACATCTTGCTAGTTATTCTTAGTCTATGTCAGTTAAGGACTCCTTTCCATTAATTCTGACTCTTCGTTGCACCAGAATGTGATTATATGGCACCAGTAGTGAGTTTAGGACCTTTCCCATACCTCCTTCCATCTTCTTCCCCAAACAACAACTACAACTACAACAACAATTACAACAACAACGACGCTGCGCGGGGGGAGTGTGCGTCATCACACCGGCTCGGTTAGCCGCCATTGACAATGCGCGCCGGACCATGCGCTCCACGGGGTTACCACGAAGGGGCTCCTTGTCAGTCCCCCGTCAAGGGCGGAGCCGGTAACCCCCCCCCCCCCGCACGCACCCAATGAGAGGCGACGTGCCGATTCCATCTGGGGCGGAGCTAACGAGCCGAGGGCGTGTCACTCCCCGCCGGAGATACGAAGCGACTCACCGGATGTGAGGTCAGATGCGCCCCCAGCCTGGAGAGAGAAGTTGCCACGTACGAGCGCTGAATACCTCCCCGCATCTCTGGACCGGACCGAGTCGATTCTGACCTTTGAGCCCAGGTGCACCTGGAGCCATCGATCCTGCCTTTCCTAGCCATCAAACCCCGTGTGAGTCAGCCTTTTGTCCCGTTTATCTGTCGTCTGTTGGGAATAATATAAGAGTGTGTCTAAGTGCTTATCTTACTATGCTGTCCCTCTTGTAGTTGTAATCTAACCTTCCGTAACAATATAACCTCCTCCGGAGGTCTTGAGAACCGTATCCCTGGTGTCGCGTCATTTTAATCCCAGCCGTGTGTCTTTTCCTTCATTGATCTAGCGTAGCGCGATTAGTCAACGTTCGGGTATAATCGGGTAACTTGTGCAGACGTGGTCATACCAAACCGCTCGGTAAATAACATCTAAGCCACGTCAGTAACAATTGGTGTCAGGAGTGGGATTCGGACCCGGGACTAAATTTATTAGGCCCAAATTTGTAACAATTAGAATCGATTCGGAGCGCGTTTCCCACGCGAAATTATAACGGCGAAATTTGATTTTGTTATACGAAAATAAAAACCCGAATTTTGAAAGTCGCACTATGGCGGATCAAGACAGCTGGGGTCCGGTAGGGGAGAGTGAGGCAGGGTCGGTCCAGGACCAAATTGAGGGACGCGAGGAGAGCGAAGCAGCGAGGGTAGCAAACGCACAAAATGGCGCCTCGCTGGTCACCGCGCCCGCGACCGTGGCAGCGCCCCCGGTGGATTGGAACTTGTTTTTCATACAAATGAAGGCCCTTATGGCCCAGAATAGCGAACGGTTAGAACAAAAGATGGGGTCCAATAGCGAGAAATTGAGGGAGGACATGGGGGCCCAGATCGGAGGGTTAGGGAGTAGAATAGAGGGATTAGACAATAGGTTAGGGGAAATACAGGAGGGGTTAACGGGGGTAGAAAACAGAATGGCCGCTCAAGAGAATCAAATGGAAGGGATGAAAAAAGGGTTAGAGGGGTTAGAAAACACCATGGAAGGCAAATTGAGGGACATGAGGGACCAAGCGGAAAGGGAAGTTAACCAAATGGGGCAGCAGATAGAGGGGGTCAGAATGGGGGTAGAAACTAAACTGGATGCTCACAGGGAGGAAATGGAGCAGATGAGGGTGGCATCTGGGCAGGAGATGCAAGTGATGGGAGAGGAGATCAGAGGAGGAGTGAGTGAGGAGGTCGGAGGAGTGCGCGAGGAGGTGAGGCACTGTAAGGAGCACATGGAGAAGGAGGTGAGAAAGGGGACTGTAAAGTTACAAGGGGGCATAGAGGACCTGACGCAGGAAGTAGAACAGCTGACGGAGGGACAAAAAGAACTAACGGACCAGGTAAAGAAGAACACAGCGGTAATAGGAGGGTTAAAAGCGACACAAAATGACTTAAAAAATGACTTGGTAGCGACGAAGAGGGAATGTCAGATGGTACGTGAGGGACTGACAACGAGGCTGGACGAGGTGATAGAGGTAATGGAGACGAAGGACCGGCAGGTGAGGACGCACCTGGAAACGGTCAAGGTAGCCTTAGAGGATGAGCTTGAGGAGACGTACCGGGGAATAAAAGAGGTGAAGCACAAATTAGAAGAAGTGGAAGAAGGGATGAGCGAAATTAAGAAGCGACGGAGAGGGGATAAGAAAGAGATAAAAGAGGAGATAAAAGAATTGGTCCAAAGTCTGTGTTTGGATCGTGATGATGTGCTCATTAACCGGATGAGGGATTCGCAGGTGATGGAGGAGAAGCGAAGAGGAAGAGGACCCGGTGTAAGTGGTGACCAATATGGTCGTGCGTATGATGCGCCAGGGGATTTAAGAAGCTTGGGGGTCGAGATAGACCCGGGTGTTCGTGAGAGGCCGTTGGTGAAGTGTGCGACAGGTCTGGTGTGCGAAAGAGGAGGTGTGCGGGAAAGTCCGACTCTGGGGTGTGTGAGGAAAAAGTGCGTGCCAAGGAGTGAGGGTGCTGGCGAGAGTGAGTCGGTCGTAGCGTGTGTGCGAGGGAGCACATGGAAGCGCGGTGTGGTAAGTGTTACAGAGGGTGTGACGGGAGAGTGTGCGCGAGAAAGGTGTGCGCGAGAAAGGTGTGTGACGGACAGGTGCATGAGGAAAGAGTGCGCTGTCAGAAGTAAGGAAGAGTGTCCACCTGTGGTGAGTGTTACAGAGGGTGTAACGGGAGAGTGTGCGCGAGAAAGGTGTGTGACGGACAGGTGCACGAGGAAAGAGTGCGCTGTCAAGAGTAAGGGTGAGTGCGCTGTCAAGAATGGAGGTGAGAGTATTGAGAGTGACAAGGAGAGTGAGTTGGTTGTGACAGGTGAGCGAGGATGTACACCTGGGATGGAAGGATGCACACCTGGAATGGTAGAGCGTGAGTGGGAATGCACGCTGGAGTTGGTGGTGAGGCACGTGGTTGGGTGTGCGAATGAGAGCACACCTGTGATTGTCACAGAGGAGGTGACTGAGGAGGGGGCGCGAAGAGGTGTTTTGGTGAGGTGTGCGACCAACGAATGTGTGCCAAAGTGTTCGGTGGTCAGGTGTGTGACCAAGGCTGTGAGTGGAATGAGGGTACCTGGGTGTGTAAGGAAAGGTACGAGGAGCATGAGCACGGCTGGATGTGTGAGCAAGGAACGGGCTTCGGGGTGTAAGCATGCAGGTGAAGCATCGACATTAAACGGGTTAGAGGTTAGGTCGACTTTTAGCCGAATCGGGCCCTCGGTGCGTGCTGGGCCTCGCTTTGAACGGCCGCGTCCGTGCTCCACTAGGCGGAGCTGGCAGCCCAATAGGAAGGGTCGTCATGGCGACCACTTTCTATTGAGACGTGCCGGCAGGTCGAGATCGGGACATTGGATGGCTCCACGCCGAGGTGGTGCGTGGGATCTCGGCCCGGGTAAGCCCCCATCCCTGCCACGAATGCGGGACGTATCCAGCCGCTGGCACAAAAGAACCCGCGTTCATGGCTCGGCTGTACGAAGCCGAGCTTTCGAAGGAAATTGGCGCACCGAGAGGATGTAATAAGTAGACGGGTGATGGTGATAGTGATAGTGATTTAAAACGAAATTTAGAAAAGTGAATAGAATTGGCAGTAAATGGAAAATTTTTGAATTGTTGGATTTGGACGAGCGAAATTGGTAGTGAGAGACCCCCGATGTGGTGGGATGGCAAATCCACCATCCTTCCCATGTGGGGGCAAAGGAGCACTAGATTATGGGGTGTATGGCAGTGAAAACTAGCCCGGGTGGGTTAGGTTATATTGTAGGGATCTAGAAGAGATTGACATTAGGTAACGTTAAGTTTAGTTAGTGACTGATACCTGTAGTGGGGACGCAGGTAGATTAGTATGGATGATAATGACGTAGGAGCGCAATAGTTTAAAGGGACGACTGGGAAGCGCAAGTTTCAGAGGGGAGTAGTTAGCTGAGATGATGCCGTGTGTGTGAGAATTGAACAGGTGTGATTGCACAGGTGTGCAACTGGACAGGTGTGATTGCACAGGTGTGCAACTGGACAGGTGTGTGGAGCAGTGTGTGAGTAATGAGTGTTGTGGATCAGCGCGAATGCGCTTGGGGAGAGAAGGGTGCAGGTGGCACCAGGTGTGAGAGCACAGGTGTGCAGGTACAGGTGTGTGGAGAGAGTTGGAGTAAGTGGTACGGAGTGGTGTGCATGGTGCGAAGGTGTGGATGGGGGAAGAGTGGACCCCTTTCACGAGTACCCGGGGCGGGTAGTGTAAGTGTTAGGTAGAGGGTACAGGTAAATTGTGGTTGGATATTGGCATCTGTGGTGCGGGTGACAGAATGGTATTGTGGATGGGTGCATTAGTGTTGTGGAAATGGCTGGGCGTGTAGCCTGTTAGTGTGTGTAGTTGGTTGGGCACTCCACCACTGTGAGGATGTCGGCCAGGTGAGGCCGCAGGTGGGCTCTGGGAGCCGTTAGTTGTGGATGGGGCCCGAGGATCCGGAGGACGGACCCGGGTAGTCCAGTGCCAGAGAGGGCACCGAGTGGGGAGAGCGCCAGAGGGCCTTCCCCAGGTAGTTAGGTTAGGGTAAGGAGCAGGTAAGCTCGGAGGCAACTGCAGTGGTGGAGGTGTGCAGGTGGGTAGACCGGCTAGGAGAGCTTCACGTCGCAGCCCAGAAATTGTGTGAGGGCACCGGGAGATGAATCGGGGGAGTGAGACCCCAAATTGAAAAGCACCACAGTTTGGCCAATGGGAATTGGTTTTTAGAACCCATAGTGTAAGAGGGCCAATGGTTTGGCCGGAGAAAGACCCCGGGTAGTGTAAAGTTGTTAAAGTCATTTAGGAAATAGTTAGGATTGATGAACCTGTCGCACCATACGCAGCCACTTACCTGTGGTGATGATGATGACTCCACACCTGTGTTTTCTTTGTTTTGTGCAGGAAATGAGATTGCTGTGGATTTGTGAGACGCATCACGACGTGGATGAGACATTGCGGTGATTCCATCTCTCCCTCCCTAGGAGGGACTGATGATGAATTGGTAATGGCAAATTTTGATGTTCAGTTGGAGATGGCAAATTTTGATGAGAGTTGAAAATGGCAAATTTGATTGGTTAGGAGGGAGAGAAGACGAATTTGGTTTATGGGAGGAACGGGGAAGACAGTAGGGATGTTTGTTGATGTGTAAAGTAGATGCTTATGGGTAGTGTTGTGTTTTGTGGATACAGTAAGGGGTAAGGGAGGGGCCATGTAGGTTACCTGGTGGGGGGGGGGCGTACGGTAGGAACGTGTTGTGTTTTGTGGATACAGTAAGGGGTAAGGGAGGGGCCATGTAGGTTACCTGGTGGGGGGGGGGCGTACGGTAGGAACGTACCTGTCTCACCTGGTTCCCATGTGCCCCCAGTGTGCATTACCTTACATTGCGTGCACTTTTGCGCCCTTACCACCTTACTCACTTGTCTGCTTCTTTTGTCTCCCACCTCCGAGGATCTGGCTTTGGGGTAGAGAGAGAGGAGAGAGAGGTGCTGGCTTCGCAGTTGTGGGCCTGCACTGTCGCTGTTTGCTGCCTGGATCGATACACCATATGGACCGCAATGTTTGTGGCCACCCACCATGGACCGCAGCTCTTTTGCGGCCAAGCACCACCCGTGGATGGACCTATGGGTCAACGTGGCACCTATGCCATGCAGGTGAACCACTTTTAGTTGACACCACTGAAGGCCACAATATAGAAATGGACGCGGTTGGCGCCTTTCTTTATTTTTTGAAAGAGGCAAGAAGGCCAAGTGCACCACACGAAGGCAAGACCAGCGGCAGAACATCGGCCGGCTGCGACACCACACAATGATTTATAGACACTTTATTGGTGCACCGGATGGTGCTCACTGTGTGATGGGGTGGTGCTTGATGCTTGGAAGGGGTGCTCTGCACATTATTAAAGGCCGTAGGCCACAGAGCACTCGTGGGTTGGTGTATCGATGCTAGCATGCGTGCTCTCTCTATGCATAACATCTGCATGTGTTCCTCCAAAAACAGGTCCTGGATCGTAGTGTAAATATCAGCGTAGTCTTGTGTAAATAATGCTCCCTACCGGCTGTATGTTTAGTTTGAGGATTCTTTCCGGATTCGGTTATCCTGTGGGTGTGTTTCTGTGAGGAGAAGGGTGCAACGTCGCAGGGGGACATATTTACTCATTTGTGAATATCTGTAAAACTGTCGCACTCAGGGTAGAGTTAATAGTAGAGGGAACTACATTGCGTGCCACACTAAAGTAGGTAAAAATTTATCGGGTCGGGACGCCCCGAGGGTAGAGAAGGGTGCAATGTTGCGAATATGGAATTTGGCCTCCATATCCGCTTGTAAATATTCCCCTATTTCCCCAATACTCCCCAACTATCCCCAATCCCCCATTCCCTAGTCCCATTGTCTGTAAACAACAATCAGTAGAGCCGACCTTCCCCTTATTCCCCCATTAAATGTCGTGCCCAGGTCCACCGCATCTCACGTAGACAACTTTCGGACATCTTGCTAGTTATTCTTAGTCTATGTCAGTTAAGGACTCCTTTCCATTAATTCTGACTCTTCGTTGCACCAGAATGTGATTATATGGCACCAGTAGTGAGTTTAGGACCTTTCCCATACCTCCTTCCATCTTCTTCCCCAAACAACAACTACAACTACAACAACAATTACAACAACAACGACGCTGCGCGGGGGGAGTGTGCGTCATCACACCGGCTCGGTTAGCCGCCATTGACAATGCGCGCCGGACCATGCGCTCCACGGGGTTACCACGAAGGGGCTCCTTGTCAGTCCCCCGTCAAGGGCGGAGCCGGTAACCCCCCCCGCACGCACCCAATGAGAGGCGACGTGCCGATTCCATCTGGGGCGGAGCTAACGAGCCGAGGGCGTGTCACTCCCCGCCGGAGATACGAAGCGACTCACCGGATGTGAGGTCAGATGCGCCCCCAGCCTGGAGAGAGAAGTTGCCACGTACGAGCGCTGAATACCTCCCCGCATCTCTGGACCGGACCGAGTCGATTCTGACCTTTGAGCCCAGGTGCACCTGGAGCCATCGATCCTGCCTTTCCTAGCCATCAAACCCCGTGTGAGTCAGCCTTTTGTCCCGTTTATCTGTCGTCTGTTGGGAATAATATAAGAGTGTGTCTAAGTGCTTATCTTACTATGCTGTCCCTCTTGTAGTTGTAATCTAACCTTCCGTAACAATATAACCTCCTCCGGAGGTCTTGAGAACCGTATCCCTGGTGTCGCGTCATTTTAATCCCAGCCGTGTGTCTTTTCCTTCATTGATCTAGCGTGGCGCGATTAGTCAACGTTCGGGTATAATCGGGTAACTTGTGCAGACGTGGTCATACCAAACCGCTCGGTAAATAACATCTAAGCCACGTCAGTAACAATTGGTGTCAGGAGTGGGATTCGGACCCGGGACTAAATTTATTAGGCCCAAATTTGTAACAATTAGAATCGATTCGGAGCGCGTTTCCCGCGCGAAATTATAACGGCGAAATTTGATTTTGTTATACGAAAATAAAAACCCGAATTTTGAAAGTCGCACTATGGCGGATCAAGACAGCTGGGGTCCGGTAGGGGAGAGTGAGGCAGGGTCGGTCCAGGACCAAATTGAGGGACGCGAGGAGAGCGAAGCAGCGAGGGTAGCAAACGCACAAAATGGCGCCTCGCTGGTCACCGCGCCCGCGACCGTGGCAGCGCCCCCGGTGGATTGGAACTTGTTTTTCATACAAATGAAGGCCCTTATGGCCCAGAATAGCGAACGGTTAGAACAAAAGATGGGGTCCAATAGCGAGAAATTGAGGGAGGACATGGGGGCCCAGATCGGAGGGTTAGGGAGTAGAATAGAGGGATTAGACAATAGGTTAGGGGAAATACAGGAGGGGTTAACGGGGGTAGAAAACAGAATGGCCGCTCAAGAGAATCAAATGGAAGGGATGAAAAAAGGGTTAGAGGGGTTAGAAAACACCATGGAAGGCAAATTGAGGGACATGAGGGACCAAGCGGAAAGGGAAGTTAACCAAATGGGGCAGCAGATAGAGGGGGTCAGAATGGGGGTAGAAACTAAACTGGATGCTCACAGGGAGGAAATGGAGCAGATGAGGGTGGCATCTGGGCAGGAGATGCAAGTGATGGGAGAGGAGATCAGAGGAGGAGTGAGTGAGGAGGTCGGAGGAGGTGAGGCACTGTAAGGAGCACATGGAGAAGGAGGTGAGAAAGGGGACTGTAAAGTTACAAGGGGGCATAGAGGACCTGACGCAGGAAGTAGAACAGCTGACGGAGGGACAAAAAGAACTAACGGACCAGGTAAAGAAGAACACAGCGGTAATAGGAGGGTTAAAAGCGACACAAAATGACTTAAAAAATGACTTGGTAGCGACGAAGAGGGAATGTCAGATGGTACGTGAGGGACTGACAACGAGGCTGGACGAGGTGATAGAGGTAATGGAGACGAAGGACCGGCAGGTGAGGACGCACCTGGAAACGGTCAAGGTAGCCTTAGAGGATGAGCTTGAGGAGACGTACCGGGGAATAAAAGAGGTGAAGCACAAATTAGAAGAAGTGGAAGAAGGGATGAGCGAAATTAAGAAGCGACGGAGAGGGGATAAGAAAGAGATAAAAGAGGAGATAAAAGAATTGGTCCAAAGTCTGTGTTTGGATCGTGATGATGTGCTCATTAACCGGATGAGGGATTCGCAGGTGATGGAGGAGAAGCGAAGAGGAAGAGGACCCGGTGTAAGTGGTGACCAATATGGTCGTGCGTATGATGCGCCAGGGGATTTAAGAAGCTTGGGGGTCGAGATAGACCCGGGTGTTCGTGAGAGGCCGTTGGTGAAGTGTGCGACAGGTCTGGTGTGCGAAAGAGGAGGTGTGCGAGAAAGTCCGACTCTGGGGTGTGTGAGGAAAAAGTGCGTGCCAAGGAGTGAGGGTGCTGGCGAGAGTGAGTCGGTCGTAGCGTGTGTGCGAGGGAGCACATGGAAGCGCGGTGTGGTAAGTGTTACAGAGGGTGTGACGGGAGAGTGTGCGCGAGAAAGGTGTGCGCGAGAAAGGTGTGTGACGGACAGGTGCATGAGGAAAGAGTGCGCTGTCAGAAGTAAGGAAGAGTGTCCACCTGTGGTGAGTGTTACAGAGGGTGTAACGGGAGAGTGTGCGCGAGAAAGGTGTGTGACGGACAGGTGCACGAGGAAAGAGTGCGCTGTCAAGAGTAAGGGTGAGTGCGCTGTCAAGAATGGAGGTGAGAGTATTGAGAGTGACAAGGAGAGTGAGTTGGTTGTGACAGGTGAGCGAGGATGTACACCTGGGATGGAAGGATGCACACCTGGAATGGTAGAGCGTGAGTGGGAATGCACGCTGGAGTTGGTGGTGAGGCACGTGGTTGGGTGTGCGAATGAGAGCACACCTGTGATTGTCACAGAGGAGGTGACTGAGGAGGGGGCGCGAAGAGGTGTTTTGGTGAGGTGTGCGACCAACGAATGTGTGCCAAAGTGTTCGGTGGTCAGGTGTGTGACCAAGGCTGTGAGTGGAATGAGGGTACCTGGGTGTGTAAGGAAAGGTACGAGGAGCATGAGCACGGCTGGATGTGTGAGCAAGGAACGGGCTTCGGGGTGTAAGCATGCAGGTGAAGCATCGACATTAAACGGGTTAGAGGTTAGGTCGACTTTTAGCCGAATCGGGCCCTCGGTGCGTGCTGGGCCTCGCTTTGAACGGCCGCGTCCGTGCTCCACTAGGCGGAGCTGGCAGCCCAATAGGAAGGGTCGTCATGGCGACCACTTTCTATTGAGACGTGCCGGCAGGTCGAGATCGGGACATTGGATGGCTCCACGCCGAGGTGGTGCGTGGGATCTCGGCCCGGGTAAGCCCCCATCCCTGCCACGAATGCGGGACGTATCCAGCCGCTGGCACAAAAGAACCCGCGTTCATGGCTCGGCTGTACGAAGCCGAGCTTTCGAAGGAAATTGGCGCACCGAGAGGATGTAATAAGTAGACGGGTGATGGTGATAGTGATAGTGATTTAAAACGAAATTTAGAAAAGTGAATAGAATTGGCAGTAAATGGAAAATTTTTGAATTGTTGGATTTGGACGAGCGAAATTGGTAGTGAGAGACCCCCGATGTGGTGGGATGGCAAATCCACCATCCTTCCCATGTGGGGGCAAAGGAGCACTAGATTATGGGGTGTATGGCAGTGAAAACTAGCCCGGGTGGGTTAGGTTATATTGTAGGGATCTAGAAGAGATTGACATTAGGTAACGTTAAGTTTAGTTAGTGACTGATACCTGTAGTGGGGACGCAGGTAGATTAGTATGGATGATAATGACGTAGGAGCGCAATAGTTTAAAGGGACGACTGGGAAGCGCAAGTTTCAGAGGGGAGTAGTTAGCTGAGATGATGCCGTGTGTGTGAGAATTGAACAGGTGTGATTGCACAGGTGTGCAACTGGACAGGTGTGATTGCACAGGTGTGCAACTGGACAGGTGTGTGGAGCAGTGTGTGAGTAATGAGTGTTGTGGATCAGCGCGAATGCGCTTGGGGAGAGAAGGGTGCAGGTGGCACCAGGTGTGAGAGCACAGGTGTGCAGGTACAGGTGTGTGGAGAGAGTTGGAGTAAGTGGTACGGAGTGGTGTGCATGGTGCGAAGGTGTGGATGGGGGAAGAGTGGACCCCTTTCACGAGTACCCGGGGCGGGTAGTGTAAGTGTTAGGTAGAGGGTACAGGTAAATTGTGGTTGGATATTGGCATCTGTGGTGCGGGTGACAGAATGGTATTGTGGATGGGTGCATTAGTGTTGTGGAAATGGCTGGGCGTGTAGCCTGTTAGTGTGTGTAGTTGGTTGGGCACTCCACCACTGTGAGGATGTCGGCCAGGTGAGGCCGCAGGTGGGCTCTGGGAGCCGTTAGTTGTGGATGGGGCCCGAGGATCCGGAGGACGGACCCGGGTAGCCCAGTGCCAGAGAGGGCACCGAGTGGGGAGAGCGCCAGAGGGCCTTCCCCAGGTAGTTAGGTTAGGGTAAGGAGCAGGTAAGCTCGGAGGCAACTGCAGTGGTGGAGGTGTGCAGGTGGGTAGACCGGCTAGGAGAGCTTCACGTCGCAGCCCAGAAATTGTGCGAGGGCACCGGGAGATGAATCGGGGGAGTGAGACCCCAAATTGAAAAGCACCACAGTTTGGCCAATGGGAATTGGTTTTTAGAACCCATAGTGTAAGAGGGCCAATGGTTTGGCCGGAGAAAGACCCCGGGTAGTGTAAAGTTGTTAAAGTCATTTAGGAAATAGTTAGGATTGATGAACCTGTCGCACCATACGCAGCCACTTACCTGTGGTGATGATGATGACTCCACACCTGTGTTTTCTTTGTTTTGTGCAGGAAATGAGATTGCTGTGGATTTGTGAGACGCATCACGACGTGGATGAGACATTGGGGTGATTCCATCTCTCCCTCCCTAGGAGGGACTGATGATGAATTGGTAATGGCAAATTTTGATGTTCAGTTGGAGATGGCAAATTTTGATGAGAGTTGAAAATGGCAAATTTGATTGGTTAGGAGGGAGAGAAGACGAATTTGGTTTATGGGAGGAACGGGGAAGACAGTAGGGATGTTTGTTGATGTGTAAAGTAGATGCTTATGGGTAGTGTTGTGTTTTGTGGATACAGTAAGGGGTAAGGGAGGGGCCATGTAGGTTACCTGGTGGGGGGGGGGGCGTACGGTAGGAACGTGTTGTGTTTTGTGGATACAGTAAGGGGTAAGGGAGGGGCCATGTAGGTTACCTGGTGGGGGGGGGGGGCGTACGGTAGGAACGTACCTGCCTCACCTGGTTCCCATGTGCCCCCAGTGTGCATTACCTTACATTGCGTGCACTTTTGCGCCCTTACCACCTTACTCACTTGTCTGCTTCTTTTGTCTCCCACCTCCGAGGATCTGGCTTTGGGGTAGAGAGAGAGGAGAGAGAGGTGCTGGCTTCGCAGTTGTGGGCCTGCACTGTCGCTGTTTGCTGCCTGGATCGATACACCATATGGACCGCAATGTTTGTGGCCACCCACCATGGACCGCAGCTCTTTTGCGGCCAAGCACCACCCGTGGATGGACCTATGGGTCAACGTGGCACCTATGCCATGCAGGTGAACCACTTTTAGTTGACACCACTGAAGGCCACAATATAGAAATGGACGCGGTTGGCGCCTTTCTTTATTTTTTGAAAGAGGCAAGAAGGCCAAGTGCACCACACGAAGGCAAGACCAGCGGCAGAACATCGGCCGGCTGCGACACCACACAATGATTTATAGACACTTTATTGGTGCACCGGATGGTGCTCACTGTGTGATGGGGTGGTGCTTGATGCTTGGAAGGGGTGCTCTGCACATTATTAAAGGCCGTAGGCCACAGAGCACTCGTGGGTTGGTGTATCGATGCTAGCATGCGTGCTCTCTCTATGCATAACATCTGCATGTGTTCCTCCAAAAACAGGTCCTGGATCGTAGTGTAAATATCAGCGTAGTCTTGTGTAAATAATGCTCCCTACCGGCTGTATGTTTAGTTTGAGGATTCTTTCCGGATTCGGTTATCCTGTGGGTGTGTTTCTGTGAGGAGAAGGGTGCAACGTCGCAGGGGGACATATTTACTCATTTGTGAATATCTGTAAAACTGTCGCACTCAGGGTAGAGTTAATAGTAGAGGGAACTACATTGCGTGCCACACTAAAGTAGGTAAAAATTTATCGGGTCGGGACGCCCCGAGGGTAGAGAAGGGTGCAATGTTGCGAATATGGAATTTGGCCTCCATATCCGCTTGTAAATATTCCCCTATTTCCCCAATACTCCCCAACTATCCCCAATCCCCCATTCCCTAGTCCCATTGTCTGTAAACAACAATCAGTAGAGCCGACCTTCCCCTTTTTCCCCCATTAAATGTCGTGCCCAGGTCCACCGCATCTCACGTAGACAACTTTCGGACATCTTGCTAGTTATTCTTAGTCTATGTCAGTTAAGGACTCCTTTCCATTAATTCTGACTCTTCGTTGCACCAGAATGTGATTATATGGCACCAGTAGTGAGTTTAGGACCTTTCCCATACCTCCTTCCATCTTCTTCCCCAAACAACAACTACAACTACAACAACAATTACAACAACAACGACGCTGCGCGGGGGGAGTGTGCGTCATCACACCGGCTCGGTTAGCCGCCATTGACAATGCGCGCCGGACCATGCGCTCCACGGGGTTACCACGAAGGGGCTCCTTGTCAGTCCCCCGTCAAGGGCGGAGCCGGTAACCCCCCCCCGCACGCACCCAATGAGAGGCGACGTGCCGATTCCATCTGGGGCGGAGCTAACGAGCCGAGGGCGTGTCACTCCCCGCCGGAGATACGAAGCGACTCACCGGATGTGAGGTCAGATGCGCCCCCAGCCTGGAGAGAGAAGTTGCCACGTACGAGCGCTGAATACCTCCCCGCATCTCTGGACCGGACCGAGTCGATTCTGACCTTTGAGCCCAGGTGCACCTGGAGCCATCGATCCTGCCTTTCCTAGCCATCAAACCCCGTGTGAGTCAGCCTTTTGTCCCGTTTATCTGTCGTCTGTTGGGAATAATATAAGAGTGTGTCTAAGTGCTTATCTTACTATGCTGTCCCTCTTGTAGTTGTAATCTAACCTTCCGTAACAATATAACCTCCTCCGGCGGTCTTGAGAACCGTATCCCTGGTGTCGCGTCATTTTAATCCCAGCCGTGTGTCTTTTCCTTCATTGATCTAGCGTAGCGCGATTAGTCAACGTTCGGGTATAATCGGGTAACTTGTGCAGACGTGGTCATACCAAACCGCTCGGTAAATAACATCTAAGCCACGTCAGTAACAATATATATATATATATATATATATATATATATATATATATATATATATATATATATATATATACTGTATATATATATCATATATTAATATATTATATATTATATATTATATATTATATAATATATATATATATATATATATATATATATATATACGTATATATATAATATATATATATATACGTATATATATATATATATATATATATATATATATATATATATATATATATATATATATATATATATATATATATATATATATATATATATATATATATATATATATATATATACAGTGGAACCTTGACTTACGAGTGCCCCAACTTACGAGTTTTTCGAGATACGAGCCGTCGCTCGGGCGGTTTATTGCTTTGAGATGCGAGCCGAGATCTGAGTTACGAGCTTTCGCCACCCGGTCACGTGGTTATCTTGCCGTGCACGTACAGTATCTCTGTCGTATAGCGCTGCGTTTTTGTTTTCGCATGTTGGTTATTTTGAGTTGACGCCGCCAGGTGGGTTCCGGTCACGTGGTTATCTTGCCGTGCACGTACAGTATCTCTGTCGTATAGCGCTGCATTTCTGTTTTCGCATGTTGGTTATTTTGAGTTTACGCCGCCAGGTGGGTTCCGGTCACGTGGTTATCTTGCCGTGCACGTACAGTATCTCTGTCGTATAGCGCTGCATTTTTGTTTTCGCATGTTGGTTATTTTGAGTTTACGCCGCCAGGTGGGTTCCGGTCACGTGGTTATCTTGCCGTGCACGTACAGTATTTCTGTCGTATAGCGCTGCATTTTTGTTTTCGCATGTTGGTTATTTTGAGTTTACGCCGCCAGGTGGGTTCCGGTCACGTGGTTATCTTGCCGTGCACGTACAGTATCTCTGTCGTATAGCGCTGCATTTTTGTTTTCGCATTTTGGTTATTTTGGAAAATTTCATGTTCATGTCGAACATTTCATGTTCATGTTCATGTTTTCATGTTCATGCCATGCCAGGCCACAACTTGTTCAGAGTGCCGGCGATAGCTCGCCTTCTCTTTGTGGAAAACACGGTGAGATCCTTAACATCCAACAACTAATGGGACGCAAACGGGGCGCCCAGTTTAGCGGTACACACATTGATGAATCACCCTGCCTGTGATTCACCCATGACAGGTTATAGCTGGGTCGGGATTCAAACCCAGGCTGGACAGTTTAGACTTTAGAGTCAAGTGTGCGTACCTCCAGTCCAGGCCATCCTGCCAACTTGTATGCTGCATACAGGTGAAATATAAAGCGCGAGATATTTTTATATATACTGTATATTTTTTAAAAAATTGGTGTGGTTTTTGGCGGGCTGGAACGGATTAATAGCATTTCAATGCATTTTAATGGGGAAATTTGATTTGAGAAACGAGCAATTTGAGTTACGAGCTCGGTCACAGAACGAATTAAACTCGTAAGTCAAGGTTCCACTGTATATATATGTATATATATATATATATATATATATATATATATATATATATATATATATATATATATATATATATATATATGTAGGGAGCTATTATGCCCCTCCCCCTTTGTTATTATGCTGCTTTACCAATTACCAAGTATAACCAATTATATGTTCTGTTTTGCCTTATTGCTGGACTCTTTATAATACTTTAAATCCTTTCTTGTGCATTGAGGATGTGTAATATCCTAATAAGGAGTTCTTTCCTGTATGCTCTTGGCCTGCGTGGGCACAATCTCTCAGTTCTCCTCTCCTTAACCTTGGCTATAGCTGTTATCTCTTTGCCTCCCTCTAGACTTTGCCAATATCCTGTAAGTTGACAGTTTTATGAGTATCCCCTCCCTTTGTTCTTTCTCAAACAAAGTTTCTTTACAGAAAGTTGTAAACATGTTGCCACATATGGCTGACCATCTTCTTATCTGAGTTAACCTATGAGTGGCCTTGATGAGCTTCCTCTAACTAACTGAACAACAGGATGGGACTATGGTGGGAGGACCAATGAGCCCATTCTGGGACCAATGAGCCCATTCTGTCTCTGTATCTTGTGAGCTAACCCCACCCCTGATATTCCTTATATAAAGCAAGGTTTAATTGATTCATTTCAGAGCATCTTGTTGTACTGTTGGTCATTTCTTGTGAGTTTCAATACAACTTTTGCTGTCCTCAAGCTTGTGTACTCGAGTTCTAATAAATATATCCGTTGCTCCTTTCCTCTGAGTCTTCTGAGTCCCAAGTTCTAAGTCTCAATCCGACAACTGGTGGCAGCGGTGGGATCAGTCTGTGCAGTCCGGGACGCGGTCCCAGGCAAGTGAGTGGTGAGAGACCAGCTGGCAATTGATCCGGGTCAGGTGAGCTGTGGTTTTCTTTTGTTTTTCCTTTTTAGCCTGGGGGTCAGTCCAAATTGTAACCCACTCTCTCTTGCTCGGTTGCCGTTTGTTCCGTTCCCTGCTCATACCTGTTCCACGAACCTAAATTTAATTACGGACCGCTTGGGTCCTGGAGCAGCTGATTGTTTATGGACTCGTCAGGGTAACGTTACGTAAGGGAAAGTGCCTCACGTTGGGCGCCTAAGGTTTTTTGAAATTATAAGTAAGACTAGAGGTATTACATGGGCGTAGGATGCCAGGAGAGTACAGTAAGGTTAAGTTAGACGGCTGTGTAGGCGGACGAGCCTCTCAGGAGAGTTAGGTAGCGCAGCCGTACCGCGAGGCGGACGATCCTCACGAGTACAAGGCCGCGAGTTAGGTAGACAGCCGTGCCGCGAGGCGGGAGATCCTCACGAGTACAAGGCTACGTCGGTAAACTAAGGTTTCTTAGGATGGGTAACAGTATGGGTAATAAGACAGTAAAGGCAGGTGAACCGCTTAGACATACCCCAGCATTTTTTATGTTTCGGAGGCATGGCTATGATGCTGTGAGACCAGGGAAGTCATGGGTTGCGCTGACGAAGGATTTAGGAGAACCGTGGCCCGAAGGAGGGTCTTTTGCGCTGGAAAAATTGGACGTGTTGTATGAGACATTAGACAAGTTTGAACAGACCACGAAACACTTCCCGCCGGACTATTGGAAAGTCTTTGGCTGGTGGAAGGAAGAAGCGATGAAGCGACACGCAAAGTCAAAACAGGCCAGCTTGGCTGGTGAGGTAACAAAACTCAAGGGCCTGAGGAAACAGGCGAATAAAGAGCAGGATGAAGCGCTTAAGGAAATAGAAAAGCAGGCCAACGCGCGACTGATGTCGCTCGTTGAAAACCCAGCCCCCGCGGTAGGGGAGGTAGCGACCAATCTACCCTCCCCAGCCCCAGACCTAAACCCTGTCCCGGGGTTTCAGGCACCACCTATCCTTTCTGCGCCCCCGCCACCACCTCCCTATAACCCCGCTACCATCGCGCCCCAGATACCCCAGAACCACCCGAGCCAGGGAAGACCGTTTGCACAACTTGGGGCTAACGGAATAGATGACGGGACTGACATCGCAGGGTTCCCGCCACCGATAGGACCGGATGGGTTATACCCCTCACTGGTAGGCTGTAATGGGAAAGAGACCCCACAAACTACCCCATTGGAATGTCAGGAAATAGAGGGAAGGAAAACATTGTGCCCCCTACAAGTTATCGGAGTTGACGCAGCAGGTCATGGGGTTCGAGAAAGGGTACCATGGAAAGAATCCTCCTTAACGGTAATGCGGGAAAGGATTCAACATTTGCTTATTGAGGATCCACGGCAGGTAGTGCCAACCATGACGAATTGGTTTTTAGCTGGCGAGTGCGACTATCGAGACATAACTCATATGGGAGTATCCGTGCTCCCACCCAAAGTATGGGAAAGGGCTAGACAAAGAGCACACTGGCCGCACGACGACCCAAGGGCGGCGGGTGCAAACCCCCAGATAACACTAGTGCAATGGGAGGCACTGAAGGTCCGGCTGCTGGGTGCCATCGAACATGCGCTGTTGCCAGCAGGGGGTCCGGATTGGGGAAAAATCGGGGCCATAAAACAAAAACCAGGAGAACCAATTGGAGAGTACCGAGAAAGGTTGGAAAAGGCCATCGCGCGCTGGGGAGGACTGGGTCCGATGCAGCTGGTAGGGCTACCTCAACCATTGGTAAATCAATATCTAATCGAGGGGCTTCGGCCGATATTAAAGAAACAGGTGCAGTCCGTCCTCTTCGGCTGGAAGGGAATGACAACTAACGAATTATGCGACAAACTGGAACAATGCCCGGGCTCCTCCCTAGAGGAGAAGAAGGATATTAAGGAGGAGATATTGCAAATGTATGTTCAGGAGAAACGGGCTCAGTTTAATCAAAATAAGAAGGGGGATCAGAGTCAGGACTACATACGCGAACAGTGCCAGAAGTGGGGACCTGTTCGAGGTTTAGAGGAACATAGGAGGAGTTGTTATCCTCTTTTCTATAAGGGCCAATTCCCCAACGGAGAGTGGATCCACAACGAAAATGAAAACTGCGACGGTTGTACTGAGGAAGACTTTGGACTAATTAATATGAACGAGGTAAAACAACAATGGACAATACCACCTCCTCTTCCCCCTCCTCCTCAAAACCCTCAAACCTGGACTGCGCAAGGGCCCCCTCCCCAAAATTGGTACCCACCAAGACCCCTTCTCCAAACCCCTGGACCACCCCCCAATAGTGGGATGCAGAATGGACCCAGGGGGAACTGGGCCCCGCCTCGCGGTCCGCCGCAATGGCAACCAGTAAACCAGTCACAGTGGGGAGCGCCAGAACGCCGGCTGGGCGGAAGGGGAGCTGTAGGGGGACGACCTATGCCCTCCGCACCACCGGTTCCACAGGAACCGTGCTTTTATTGCAAGCAACTGGGACACTGGAGAAGTAATTGCCCAAGTGCTGCTCGTTAGGGGTTTTCGCCCCAATACAATAGAGGGGCCTATTGACGGGACGCTGGCGGGTCGCCCAAGGAGTGTCCTCTCTTGACCATGACACCGGCAGAGGAACCAACCATGATGTTGGACGTGGAGGGAAGACAATTAGAATTTCTCGTAGATACGGGTGCGACTCGCAGCACAATTAACAAGGGGCAATTGCCCTCTTTGTGCCCTACGGCCAGGAACGTTCAAATACTGGGTGTTTCGGGTTTACCCCAAGCGCTTCCTATTTCGGAGGAAGTGCGAGTAACATGCGGCCCGCTGGAGGCTAAACATGCTTTCTTGATGACCACTACCGCCCCGACCAATTTGTTGGGACGGGATTTATTGTGCCGCTTGGGCTGTCAAATTTCATGTACAGAGGAGGGAGTTTTCGTAGACGTCGCGGAATCTAAGCGCGACTTGGTAATGACGGCATTGTCTCGGCCCGGCCCCACCGTGTATTGGTGGCGCATGGATGAAGGGGCTCTGGCTACGTGGACGCATATCATAGATAATGTGTGCTTGGACAATTCAGTTCTGCGAGATTGGCTACAACTGCACCAAATTTCGATAAAAACCTTAAAGGACAATCCACCCCATTGCACTGCGTACTATGATGCAACGGGCGACGACGAGAATTATCGAGAGAAGGTTAAGGAAAAGCTGGGCGAGCGCACGCCTATACATTTATCACGGATGTGGATCGGCCGTGAGGGAATAGGAATCGAGGCAGTCCTAACCTCGAGTCAGCGTGCGTTGACCCAATACCCCGAAGGAGTAACAGCCCATGTTACCCTCACCACTGCCAAGGGGTGGCCGCCGGAAAGTGTAGGTTGGATGGTAGGGAGGTTACGAGAAGTTCCCTTACAAGGTTATCGGAGTAAGAAAGGCCGCTGGACTTTGAAACGGCTCCAAAATGGCGAAGGGTTCTCAATTGACTTCAAGACACAACGGAGGGATGGAGTGTTCGAAGCAACAGAGTTGCCTCCTAAGGGCACCTATGCCATGAGGACAGTGCTGACGGATCCGGGTGAGTCAGATTACCTCCTAGCGGAGGTGCCAGACAATTTATGGCCCAAAAGCGACGGTGAGGTTGGACGGATGCGAGACGCCGAACCTCTAGTGATAGCAGTGCAGCCGGGGATGCGCTTGCCAAATGTAAAACAGTATAAGCTACGACCTGAGGCCGACGTAGGCATAGCACCAGTAATTCAATCCCTAGTGGAACAGAAAATTATTGTGGAAACTAACAGCCCATGTAATACCCCAATTTTGCCAGTGAAAAAGCCGTTAAAGGACAAATGGAGGTTTGTACAGGATTTAAGGGAGGTGAACAAGGTGATACAGGGCATACACCCACTAGTTCCAAACGGAGAAACCCTCATGATGTCAATTCCGCCGGACGCAACATACTTCACGGTCATCGACCTTTGTTCTGCGTTTTTCTCTGTGCCCATCGCGCCTGAGTCACAATACTTGTTCGCTTTCACCCATAGGGGGCGCCAGTATACTTGGACAGTACTACCTCAGGGGTTTTCAGATAGCCCCACTCTGTTTTCCCGGGCGCTGCACCGCGACCTGGCGGATGTGGAATTGAAGGGAGGGTCAGTGTTGCTGCAATACGTTGACGATTTGTTGATTTGCTCCCCTTCAAAGGAGGCGTGCGAAATGGATTCCTTGGCCCTATTAAAGGCCTTGGCGGCCAAAGGCCACAAAGTAGGCAGACCAAAACTTCAGTTTGTGCGGCAGGTTGTAACTTACTTGGGACACGCCATTTCGCACGGAAAACGAGAGTTGGATGCTGGACGAGTGACCGCTATTATGGAGCTGCCTCGCCCTCGTTCGCAACGGCAACTGCTGCGCTTCCTAGGTATGACGGGATATTGCCGCACTTGTATACTTGATTTTGCGCTGCTGGCTAAGCCACTATACGAGGCGACCAGATCAACCGCTTCGGACGAATTGGTATGGACACCAGAATTGAGGCGATGTTTTGACGGGCTAAAACAGGCGTTGGTCACGGCCCCGTCATTAGGACTCCCGGATTATGCGAAACCATTTACCCTTTACACTCACGCCGTGGGGGGTTTCGCCCAGTCAGTTTTGACACAGACTCACAGGGATAAGGAGCGGCCGGTGGCCTACTTCAGTAAAAGGTTAGACCCGGTCGAACGAGGGTTTCCGGTGTGCCTGCAAGCCGTGGCAGCGGCCAGGTATGCAGTAGAAAGGACAGCGGACATCGTTATGGGACACCCAGTAAAGCTACGGGTACCGCATTGCGTCACTTCACTGTTGTTGCAGCGAAGCACACAGCATTTGTCTAACACTAGATTAATGCAATACGAATCCGCACTGATCACTGCAGCCAACATCACGATCGAACGTTGCACGACACTCAACCCAGCCTCCCTGTTGCCCACTCCTGAGGAGGGCGAACCCCATGTGTGCGCCGACGTTGTGCAGCTAGTCTCCACGGTGCGATCGGATTTAAAGGACAATCCCTTAGAATATCCCGACTGTACATATTATGTCGATGGATCAGCTAGGCGCGCATGGGACGGGTCCCTGTTGTCCGGGTACGCCGTGTGCTCGGATAGCGAAACAGTAGAAAGCGGGCGTCTTCCTCCTACATTTTCCGCACAGCAGGCGGAGCTGTGCGCCTTGACCCGAGCGTGCAGCTTGGCGGAAGGCCTTGCCGCCAACATTTACACAGATTCGGCCTACGCTCACGGCGTAGTCCACGATAAAGGAGCCATCTGGAAGATGAGAGGTTTTCTCACATCTGCCGGTTCAGTGATAAAGAACGGCGCGTTGGTAGAAGAGCTCCTCCGAAGCATTTTACTTCCCCGCGCTATCGCGGTAATTAAGTGTCGTGGCCACCAAAGGGCGGACACTGACGTTGCCCGGGGCAATGCAAGGGCGGACGAGGCGGCAGGAAAGGCCGCCAACCAACAGATAGAACGCAACATGCCGATGGTGACACGAGCACAGAAGACAGCCGCACAGATTGCTGACATACCGACTGCGGGACCACCCGCCACACCAACTAAGGACGATATCATAAATTTGCAAAATGCTGCACCGACGGCCGAACACAAGGTCTGGCTCAAACGAGGAGCGATACGCCCTGGGCCAGGGGAAATGTGGACCCTTGATGAAAAACCTATAGCACCCCAGGCTTTACTGCCTTGGCTGGCACGCATGGCTCATCAGAATGGTCATGTGTGCCAGAGGGGGGTGATGGGACAGATAGACTACACTTGGGCAGCGCCAGGACTGCCACGGATTGTATCCGAAGTGTGCCGATCGTGCGTGGTCTGCCAGCAACACAATAGAGGGGCGCCGCCGAGACATGCACATGATGGGGGACGGCCCCCGCCTAATGGGCCGTTCGCAACTATCGAGTTCGATTTTACAGAATTGGAACCAAGTATGTCGTTTCGTTATGTGTTGGTGATCATAGATACGTTCACCAAATGGGTCGAAGCATACCCATGCATCAAGTCCGATGCTCCGACAGTAGTGAAGCGCCTCGTGCGGGATTTTATGTGCAGATTTGGCATTCCCCAGATAATTTCGTCAGATCAAGGGGGCCATTTCACGGCGCAGGTGGTTAAGGGCATCCTGAAGGCGTTGGGCGTTAAACAATCCTTCCATTGCGTTTACCACCCACAGTCATCGGGACTTGTGGAACGAACGAACAAGACTCTAAAGAATAAACTAGCGAAACTTTGCGCAGACACGGGCTTGAGGTGGCCAGAGGCTCTTCCGCTTGCATTGATGAGCATTCGTTCCACCCCGGGTCGCACTACGGGCCTTTCCCCCCACGAAATATTAATGGGACGACCTATGAGCTTGCCCGTTTCAGCACCAACAGACATGTCCACCCTTGCTTTGCCAGTAATGGATGACATGCTTTTGAGATTTTGCATAGGCTTGTCCAATGTGGCACGCAGCATTCATGCTCGAGTACGAGAGGCGCTGCCTGAACCAATAGGCCACGCCATCCACGACTTCCAGGCCGGCGACTGGGTGCTCGTAAAGCACTTCACCCGCAAGGCTGCTTTGGAGCCACGGTGGAAGGGACCATTCCAGGTGCTACTGGTCACACCAACGGCAGTCTTCTGCGAGGGTAAACCTTCGTGGATCCACGCCACCCATTGTAAGTTGTCCATTCCCGCACCACAAGTCACACAAGACACCGCACCTCACACTGCTGAAGACAATGCATCGTCTAGGACACCACAGTCTCCTAAGGGCGGCGATGACGGTCATGATGATGGGAACTCTGGGTAGCTGCCTCAAACCCCCTGCCGGAGATAGGCTCTTGAACTTCGAACTATCGAGAAAGGACCTCCCCAAGTACCCAGGACCCGACAACTATTCAGCATTTCCCCCCTACCCCGTCAAGTATATAACGGCTCGCTGGGGAGACAAAATAGCGGTGAATTGCTGTAACCTGGAAACAAGCTTTAAGTGGTTATCTGTAAGATGGGTGGAAGCTATAGTGGTACACAATAACACACCACAGGCACGCATGACAAGTACACGCCTAGTCCTGACTAAGGTTAGGAAAGTGGAAAATGGAACATATGGGAACATAAGCAGCCGATATGCCCCAGGATATGGATGGGGCAAGGGCATTGAGAATACTACCCTCATGTTGCATTATACCCCCATTGGTCCGGATACAACAATGATACTTGAATGTGGAATATGGCCCCCTCGCACGACAATCCCAAATGGAACTGCACCCTACTTACGACCTAGTTGCGCCGCTTGCGTCATTAAAACCCCGCCTGCCCAGGAAGTAAGAAGAAAACCAGAGGAGAACACATACTGGAAGGTCGCACGGCATATGGCCACATTACAGAATAGGACACGGTGTTGGATGTGCATGCACCTTCCCCGCACCAGCACAGCAGGAATACCAATGGTAGCGTTACCCCTATCACTCAATGATTTGTGCTCAAAGCCACTAGACACCAAATGCCTTAGTACAACCCTGACAAGCCAAGGTTCTGACGGAACCGCGTGTAAACGAGTTTTCCAGTACTCGCCCCCCATCCAGTCCCGACATTTTGAGGAACGTCCGGCGCCGGTTTGGGTTAAGCCGGCTATGGGGGCCCTCTGCTTAGAAGGAAAGGGCCAAATAACGGTAGGCAAATCTGTGTGTAGAGATACCCTCCTCGCGGACCCTAGGGAAGGGAAACACATGCTGTTAGTTAATGTTACAAGTTCGCCCTTACATAATCTCACACACCTCCAGTTGGCATGGGAAGGGGTAAACGGAACGAACACTATCGCAGACCTTCGCACTTGCATGACCACTCATTTAGTGGCTCCACATGGAACCATGTTTGTATGCGGGAACAAAGCTTACCCGTATTTACCTGATAATTGGGGAGGAAGTTGCTATTTAGGATCAGTTTTCCCAGAAATGGAAATGCGACCACACTTGTATAATACCCCTGCACTCATAAGGACACCGCGAAGCACCTATTGGAACGACGACGGCACCACCACCTTACATGGCGCTGGTTGGGAAAAGGCCGTTAGTTTCTTTTTCCCATGGGCTGGGACGGTCATGAGCAGTTACCGCATTGACAAAATTGCGTTAATCTTAGAAACTGTGGCCAACGCCACCGCTACAGCACACGATGAAATGTTGGACACAGTCGTCCACCTGCGTACAATGGTTATGCAAAATAGGGTTGCTTT
Source organism: Myxine glutinosa (assembly GCF_964187855.1). Classification (NCBI taxonomy): domain Eukaryota; kingdom Metazoa; phylum Chordata; class Myxini; order Myxiniformes; family Myxinidae; genus Myxine; species Myxine glutinosa. The sequence continues at coordinate 61,734,903 of NC_136273.1, read as the reverse complement.
AGATATGCTATTGGCAGAACGAGGGGGGGTATGTGGGATAATTGAGGGTAGATGTTGCACTTTTATTCCTGACCCCTCACAGGGCGTCAGTGCTGCTATTATAAGGTTAAGGGAAAGCGCTCATACATTGACAAGGGATCGAATGGATCGGGAAGCCTCCCACCAGTGGCTTACCGACTGGTTCAAAGGGTGGACAGGCACTATTGTAAAGTGGGTACTGACCGCCTTGGCAATAGTCCTTGGAATCGTGGTCAGTTGTGTAATAGTCAAGGCTTTAGTCCTTGCGTGTGTGAGAAAGTTTTCCACAGGATGGACATTGAAGACGACAACAGAAAAGGCCATGGTGATGCTCGAAAAACTGACCGCGGGTCCAGATGACACACGGGCCGTCGACGTAATTGCAGACCGCGGATCCTGGAACGATGACCCGAACGAGACACTGGGCCGCGACAATGAGATCTCCGCTTCCGAAGATTGTTCTTCCATTGTTGATGTTACCGATAATGATGTCGAGTACACTTATGCGGACCTCGAAGCATTTCAGGCTGCCAGGAGGCCGTTTAAACTGGGCCCCAACACGTCGCATGAAGAAATCGACGAGTTCCTGAAGGACTCCTCTCGTTTCTTCTCGATGTGCCAGGCCGTGAATATTGGTGGCCGTCCACGCCGCAGGCCTACGCCACCTAAGAATAATGTTACTGATGATGTTACCAATGATGATGTGGGCCACTTGCGAGGGTCCCCGACTGATGTTTATATTTCAATGCAGGCTTTGCCTCTCCATGTTTCACGAGCTCACCTTTATGTCTCACAAGCCCACAGTAAGTCAAACGCCACTGACTCAATCCGGGATTTGGACCCAGCTGCTAACCCAAGCCCGGATGGAGAGGAACTCGATCGTGGAGATACTCTGAGTTCCGAATCTGATTGTTTTGGAGATACGCCCGTGGATAACAGCGATGCAAGCAGCATCGCCTCGGACGATCTCGACTTTGACCCAAAGGAAGTTTCTCTCCCACCTTTGGACCGTTATGCTTTATTTCATGGCCATAGGTTTGAGCCACCTGATACTGACGATGTTGTGTCTTCCCCAGATCACCAGCATGTAAGAGACCTCATGGACATGAATATCGATTGAGCGCTGACGATCTCCAAGGATTTCACCTGGGGGAGCCTGGGCGAGCTCCAGTTGGGGAGGAGTCCGGCTGCACCTCTGTGGACGAAGGGTGGGTCGGAGATCTTCCTGGGTGTGGACCCCGGTGGAACCAGAGGTCTTCGTTGGGGATCTGACACGCTATTCGATCTTCATGTCTCTACGGTCTCACCTCATACACCCATCTACACCTGACTTACATCATACATCCACTAACACCCACTTACACCCAGACGCCCACGGATCTTCCTGCTGAGTGCGATGTGCGGTACGGGGTACGGGACATGCTCACTGGGCGGCATCCGTGCGGTATGTTTAGTGAATCTTTTACACTGTCTGTCTCACCTCTTTTGGAGGTTTTTCCTTTATGCCATTTGTTCACCCTGCTTCTACGGCCTTACAGGGCATACTCACATACAGACGCGAATCATCCTACTGAGTGTGTGTGGTGCTTTGGTACGGGACATGCTTACGGGGCTGCCTTCGCGTGATATGTTGAATGATTTTTGATTACTTTGTTTCTGCTTTTTGAAATAAAGGCCTTTGATTGGCTCGTAGATAACTTTGTATCTTAGATCCAAAAGGGCGGTATGTAGGGAGCTATTATGCCCCTCCCCCTTTGTTATTATGCTGCTTTACCAATTACCAAGTATAACCAATTATATGTTCTGTTTTGCCTTATTGCTGGACTCTTTATAATACTTTAAATCCTTTCTTGTGCATTGAGGATGTGTAATATCCTAATAAGGAGTTCTTTCCTGTATGCTCTTGGCCTGCGTGGGCACAATCTCTCAGTTCTCCTCTCCTTAACCTTGGCTATAGCTGTTATCTCTTTGCCTCCCTCTAGACTTTGCCAATATCCTGTAAGTTGACAGTTTTATGAGTATCCCCTCCCTTTGTTCTTTCTCAAACAAAGTTTCTTTACAGAAAGTTGTAAACATGTTGCCACATATGGCTGACCATCTTCTTATCTGAGTTAACCTATGAGTGGCCTTGATGAGCTTCCTCTAACTAACTGAACAACAGGATGGGACTATGGTGGGAGGACCAATGAGCCCATTCTGGGACCAATGAGCCCATTCTGTCTCTGTATCTTGTGAGCTAACCCCACCCCTGATATTCCTTATATAAAGCAAGGTTTAATTGATTCATTTCAGAGCATCTTGTTGTACTGTTGGTCATTTCTTGTGAGTTTCAATACAACTTTTGCTGTCCTCAAGCTTGTGTACTCGAGTTCTAATAAATATATCCGTTGCTCCTTTCCTCTGAGTCTTCTGAGTCCCAAGTTCTAAGTCTCAATCCGACATATATATATATATATATATATATCAGACCTCCCCTTCCTCACCCCTCCCCCTCCCCCTCCCCTTCCCTTCTCCCGCTCCCCCTCCCTTTCCCCCCTACCCCTCCCCCTACCCTTCCCACTCCCTTCTCCCTCCACCCTACCCTCTCCCCTTCCCCACTCCCGTTTCCCCTCCTCTCCCCCTCCCCTCCCCCTCCCCCTCCCTTTCCCCCATGCCCCTCCCTTTCCCCCCTTCCCCTTCCTTTCCACCCCACCCCTTTCCACCCATTAAGCGCCTTTGGGCTTCATGAAAAGCGCTATACAAAATAAATGAATTATTATTATATATATATATATATATATATATATATATATATATATATATATATATATATATATATAAATAAAACTGTGAGAAATAGTAGAAACTCCACAGTACTAGCAGGGCGTCTCATTTGCATTAAATAAATAATCGGGAGGTTAAATCAGACGTGGACGGAGCTTCAGGACGTCGATCTTTAATTTGACAAGCTTTCGACCAACAAAGGTCTTCTTCTTAGTCGTCGCCAAGTTCAACTTTGTCTTCCGTTGAACTTGGGGGCGACGAAGAAGAAGACCTTTGTTGGTCGAAAGCTTGTCAAATTAAAGATCGACTTCCTGAAGCTACGTCCGCGTCTGATTTAACCTCCCGATTTTATATATATATATATTATATATATATATATATATATATATATATATATATATATATATATTGAAGGAGCTGGGGCTCCCACGTCGATCGGAAGAATGGACGCGACAAAAAGCTGGAATTCATCCGAGTTGCTTTAATCAAACCAAACACTCAGGCACTCTGAAAAGCCCGTTTATCGGGCAGCAATATATATACATATTATCCCAGAGCGTTTGCCCAGGAAAGGCGAGAGGGGGCGTGGCCCAGCGTCCTGGCTGCGGCCTGGCAAGTTGAGAGCGAGCATGCCCGGGCATGCCCGGGCGTCCCGACCGAGGCCTGGCAAGTTGAGCGCGGGCCTGCCCGGGCGTCCTGGACGAGCCCGGCATGGTGATCGCTCCGCGTCCTTGATAGGTGCAAGGCGATTGTGAAAACCCAGCGGTAGCCGCTACACACGTCCCCCCAGAATCGACTTGCACCGGCAGGGTCAATTTGAGGGGGGTCCTGATGACCCGGCCGAAGCGACCCCTGGCGGGTCGTGGGAGGGGGTCCGGTGTGGTGGTGGGCGGTCGAGTGGGGGGCACCGTGGACGGGGGGCGGCCTCGCCGCGGCGGAAGGGCCACTCGTGGTGGGTGGTCGACGTCCACGTGCGCCGGCTTGAGGCGGTCCACCGCAATCCGGTCCGACCTGCCGCCGATGTCGATGACGAACGACTTGTCGTCCCGTCGCAGCACCCGGAAGGGCCCGTTGTACGGCGGCCGGAGTGGCCCCCGATGTGCGTCGTGATGCACAAAAACATACTCCGCTGTGCGAAGTGCTGGGGGGACGTAGGACTGGGGGTCACCGTGGTGGGATGTTGGCACGGGGGCAAACCGTCGGGCGGCCTCCTGGAGGTCCGAGCGCTGGTGAGCTGCGGACCAGGGATTGGTAGCGTCGGGCACGAATTCGCCCGGGACGCGTAGCGCCTGGCCATAGACAAGCTCGGCGGTGGATGCCTGGAGGTCCTCCTTGGGGGCCGTGCGGAGGCCCAAAAGGACCCACGGCAGCCGGTTGGCCCAACTGCCGTCTTGAAGGCCGGCCATGAGCGCGGCCTTCATAGAGCGGTGGAATCGCTCGCACAACCCGTTTGCTTGGTGGTGGTAGGCCGTAGTATGGTGGGGCTTGACCCCCAGGTTGCGGGCGACCGCGCCCCACAGCTCGGAGGTGAACTGTGGTCCGCGGTCTGACGAGATGTCCGCCGGTGCGCCGAAGCGGGCGACCCAGGTGGCGATGAAAGCCTGCGCCACGTCGGCGGTGGTGGTGGAGACGAGGGGAACGGCCTCTGGCCACCTGGTGGTCCTGTCCACCATGGTGAGCAGGTGTGTGAACCCCCGTGATGGGGGGAGGGGGCCCACCAGATCCACGTTGACGTGGTCGAAACGTCGTTCGGGCACGGTGAAAGGTGCCAGCGGGGCCTGGGTGTGTCGGTGGACCTTGGCCCGTTGGCAGGCCGTGCAGGTGCTGGTCCAATCGCGGACGTCCCGACGAAGGCCGTGCCAGACGAATCGCGCCGACACCAGCTTCTGGGAAGCTTTCCGGCCCGGGTGGTGGGAAAGGCCGTGGAGGGAGGCGAAGATGCGGCGTTGCCAGGTGACGGGCACGATGGGGCGAGGCTGGCCTTGGGAGACGTCGCAGAGCAGGACAGTGTCCGCGAAGGGGATGTCGGCCAGGCGGAGGCCCGTGTCCACCGCCCGGAGGGCTTGCACCGTGGTGTCGGTGGTTTGGTCCGCCGCCATAAGCGCAAAGTCCACGCCCAGGTGGACCGCGTTCGCGCTGGCCCGGGAAAGACAGTCGGCCACAGCGTTGTTTTTGCCAGCGACGTGCCGGATGTCCGTGGTAAACTCCGACACGGCGGAGAGGTGGCGCTGTTGGCGGGCCGACCACGGCTCCGTGACCTTGGCCATGGCGTAAACCAACGGCTTGTGGTCGACGGACGCCGTGAAAGGTCGGCCCTCCAGGAGGTGGCGGAAATGGCGGACGGCCAGGTGTAGACCGAGGAGCTCCCGGTCAAACGTGCTGTATTTGAGCTCGTTCGGCCGGAGCTGCCGGCTGAAAAAAGCGAGTGGCTGCCAAACCCCGTTCACCCATTGCTCATGTACGGTGCCCACCGCGTAGTCGGAGGCATCCGTGGTGAGGGCGATGGGAGCGTTGAGCACCTGGTGAGCGAGCAGTGTTGCGTCGGCGAGGGCCCGCTTTGAGCTTTGGAAGGCCGCATCCATTGCTGCGGACCAGGCGATGTCGTGCTTGGCCGGCTTGCCCCGGAGGGCTTCGTAGAGGGGCCGCATGAGTTGAGCAGCGCGGGGCACGAAGCGGTGATAAAAATTCACCATTCCCAGGAATTCCTGCAGGGCCTTTATGGTGTGGGGACGCGGGAACGTGGTGATGGCCTCGACCTTGGTTGGCAGCGGCACGGCCCCGTTCTTGGTGATGTGGTGGCCCAAAAAATCAACGGCCGTCGTGCCGAAGTGGCATTTGGCCGGGTTGACGATGAGGCCGTGCTCGCTGAGGCGCCCGAACAGTGTTCGGAGGTGGAGGAGGTGCTCGGCCCGGGACGTGCTGGCGACGAGGATGTCGTCCAGGTAAACGAAAAGGAACGGCAGGTCACGCAGCACGCCGTCCATCAAGCGCTGGAACGCCTGAGCCGCGTTCTTGAGACCAAATGGCATCCACAAGAATTCGAATAAGCCGAACGGCGTGATGACTGCCGTTTTAGGGACGTCGGCCGCCCTGACAGGTTCCTGGTGATATCCCCGTATGAGATCAATTTTCGAAAAAATGACCCGTCCCGCCAGACGGGCGGAGAAGTCTTGGATATGCGGGATCGGGTACCTGTCGGGGGTGGTAGCGTCATTGAGACGGCGGTAGTCGCCACACGGGCGCCATCCACCCCCCGGCTTTGGCACGATGTGCAGTGGCGAGGCCCACGCGCTATCGCAGCGCCGCACGATGCCGAGGTGCTCCAACGCGTCGAATTCGGCCTTCGCCACGGCGAGCTTGGCTGGGTCGAGGCGGCGGGCCCTGGCGTAGACCGGCGGGCCCGTGGTTGGTATGTGGTGCTCGATCCCATGCCGTACTGCGACGGCCGAAAACGTCGGCCGCGTGAGGGCCGGGAACTCCGTGAGCAGGCGAGCAAACTCGTTCGCCGCCGGGACGGCGCATGCCAGCTCGGTCGGCGCGGAGCTGCTCAATGTGCATACCAGGGAGCTGAAGGTTTCGGCATTGATTAAACGACGCCGTTGGACGTCCACCAGCAGTCCGTGTGCGCAGAGGAAGTCGGCGCCTAGCAGAGCCATGGGCACGTTTGCGGTTACAAACGTCCAAGCAAAGCGTTGGCCGCCGAAGCAGAGGGTGACGTTGCGCGGGCCGAAGGTGCGGATGGTCGATCCGTTGGCCGCAACCAAGGAGGGGCCGCAAACCGCGGATTGCCTGTCCTGGTCAGAGGCGGGTATGACGCTCAGTTGGGCGCCGGTATCGCACAGGAAGCGCCGTCCGGACGCTTTATCCGTGATGAACAGTAAGTTGCCCGTGTGGCCGGCGCTCATGGCTGGTAATGAACGCCGGCCCGGCCGTTTTCCGGCCTGCCGAAGGTGCACGGGGGTCGGCATGTCCGGGCCTTCTGTCCGAACCTGGCATGATAGTAACACCACGCTTGGTCAGGTGGAGGCCCCGGTCGTCGTGCTGGAGGTGGTCGGCTCGGTGTAGCGGCCGCCAATTGCGTCGGCAGTTCGGTCGTCGACCGTGCCGGGTGCTCGGGCGCCATGGGTGTTGCGTCGGACGGCGGTGGGTCCCATGTCACCGCTGCGATGCGCTGTCCTGCGGCGGAGATCTTGTCGGCTTCTCTGGCAAGGGCCCGGGGATCTGTGATCGTCGTGCTTGCCAGGGCGAGGCGTACCGGGTTAGGCAGCTGACGGAGGAACAGCTCCCGGAACAGGAATGCCGGAGAGTGCTCGCCGAGCAGTGAAAGCATGTAGTCCATTCGCTCGGAAGGGCGCGTGTCGCCGAGCTCGGGCAGGTCAAGCAGGCGCCGTGCGCGTTCCGCCGATGGGAGGGCGAAAGCGTCGAGGAGAAGCTTCTTAATCGCGCCGTATTTGTCAGCGGCTGGCGGGCTCTCGAGGAGGCTCAGGGCACGGGCCGCGGTGGCCGAACCGAGCGCTGCTACCACATGGTGGAAGCGGGTGTCGTCGGCCGTGATGCCTCGCAGGGTGAACAGGGAATCCGCCTGTGCGAACCAAACCGCCGCGTGAGCCTCCCAGAAGGTAGGCAGTTTAAGGGCGACTGCCGTGTCCATGTCGGTAGGTCACCAATGAAGGACCTGGTGCTCCCACGTCGATCGGAAGAATGGACGCGACAAAAAGCTGGAATTCATCTGAGTTGCTTTAATCAAACCAAACACTCAGGCACTCTGAAAAGCCCGTTTATCGGGCAGCGCTTTAATCAAACCAAACACTCAGGCACTCTGAAAAGCCCGTTTATCGGGCAGCAATATATATACATATTATCCCGGAGCGTTTGCCCAGGAAAGGCGAGAGGGGGCATGCCCGGGCGTCCCGACCGAGGCCTGGCAAGTTGAGCGCGGGCCTGCCCGGGCGTCCTGGATGAGCCCGTCATGGTGATCGCTCCGCGTCCTTGATAGGTGCAAGGCGATTGTGAAAACCCAGCGGTAGCCGCTACAATATTATATATATATATATATATTATATATATATATATATATATATATATATATATATATATATATATATATATATATATATATATATATATATATTGTTACGGACACGACTTTGATGTTATGGTGGGCCGAGCGGAATGGCCGCCGTGTCTGCACAAGTTACCCGATTATACTCGAACCTTGGCCGAGTCGCGCTACGCTAAATCAATTGAGGAAAAGGACACAACGGCTGGATTAAAATGAAACGACACCAGGGGTACGGTTCTCAAGACCTCCGGAGGAGGTTATAATATTGCAGAAGGTTAGATTACAGGGGTGAGAGAGAGACAGCATAGAAAGGTAGGCACTTAGACACACTTATCTTATTCCCGACAGACCACAGATAAACGGGACAAAACTGACTCACACGGGGATTGATGGCAAGGAGGGGCAGGTATTCGATGGCTCAAGGTGCACCTTGGCTCAGGGGCAAAATCGACCCGGTCCGGTCCAAAGATGCGGGGAGGTCGCTCAGCGCTCGGAGGTCGCGACTTGTCTTTCCAAGCTGGGGGCGCATCTGACCTCACGTCCGGTAAGTGGCTGCGCATATCCGGCGGGGAGTGACACGCCCTCGGCTCGTTAGCTCCGCCCCAGATGGAATCGGCCCGCCGCTTCTCACTGGCTGCGGGGGGTTACCGGGCTCCGCCCCTGACGAGGAGCTGACAGCCAGCCCCTTCGTGGTAACCCCGTGGAGCGCATGGGCAATGGCGGCTAACCAAGCCGGAGGGAGGACGCACACTCCCCGCGCCGCGCCGCCCCCCTCTGTTGTTGTAGTTGTTGTTGTAGTTGTTGTTGTTGTTGTTGTTGTTTCATGGGGAAGATGGGAGGAGGTATGGGGAGGTCCTAAACTCACTACTGGTGCCATACAATCACATTCTGGTGCAACAAAGAGTCAGAATTAATGGAAACGAGTCCTTAACTGACATAGACTAAGAATAACTAGCAAGATGTCCGAAAGTTGTCTACGTGAGATGCGGTGGACCTGGGTGGATATATATATATTGTTGCAGAGATGAGGACTGTATTTTTTTTATTGTGTGCTGTATTATTATTATTATTGTTTATTCTGCGCCCCCCTACCTCCGGAGCTGTGCAAAGGTGAAAGGGCATCCCATAATTAGTCCACAAGCATACACGTCAGCCAAATAATAGAATACCCCTGTTGATAGTTATCTCTTATTCTGTGTTTTAGGGTAAGGCTGTGTCTCCCATTAATTGAAGTACTCCATTGCACCAGTGAAAGAGAATAGATCCCCTTTCATTCCCATCCCCAAAATCTCCTTTCCTTTCACATCCCCTTTCATCATTGCCAACCCTCGATTCTCAATTACCTCCCCTCCAATAACCGCCATTGAACATGTGCTCGAATCGGAGAAGAAAGGCGTGCCCGCCCGTCGTCATCAAGGGCGGAGCCAGAGGGTCGCGCGACCAACCAGGGCCGAGGTGAGCACCCCGATGGGCGTGTCCAAAAGGCCGGCGGCTTAATCGCCGGAGGCGCTATAAAAGGCGCACGCAAGAGAGAGAGTGGGGAGGAGTCAGTCAGTGGAGTCGGTGGTCAGTTGGTTGCGTTGGTTGCGGTGAGGAGTCGGTGGTGGTGGTCAGTTGGTTGCGTTGGTTGCGGTGAGGAGTCGGTGGTAAAGAGTGAGTGGACCAAGAACGAGTTGAGGGTTTGGACCAGACGAGTCGGACAAGGCCTGGCAAAGCACGCGACGTCCACAGCAGCCACAACAGCAGCTTGGGGGCCTGAACGGCGGTTTGGAGCAGGGCCGTAAAGGAACGGCGGCTGCTAAACGCGCCGGTTGTGCTGCAGGACCCCCTTGGACCTTCCTCTCCCTCCAGCCATCCACCTCCTGCTTTTTCCATCCTTCTTGTGTACGTGAGTTTGTTTTGTTTGTTCTGTCCCTGGGTATTTAATTAAGTCTGTAGGTAAGCTAGTATTTGCACTGTGTCACCTGCCTCTTATGTGTTGTAAATAAACCTTGATTGCTCCTTTTTGCTTGTGTAAATAATAAATCCCATTACTCGTCTGTACGTCTTCTCGTTTTATTCCTTTTCCTCTTTGCATTTCGTCGTTTTAGTCTTTTCCCAGATTGGGCAGCTGCGGTGCGATACGGCCAAAGTTCTGGGTGAATCGGGTGAGTCGGGGATCCTGTAACGGTCGCGGTTGGACCATCCGCTCGGCCCATCATACCATCTAAACCGCGATCAGTAACAATATATATATTATATATACTAGCCGAATGCACCCAGCATTGCCCGGGTTCTTTTTGAATAAATTTACTATTCTAATTCAGCTTTTACTCGCGACCGTAGAAGATTGACTGCTATAATTCAGCTCAACTTTTAATTGCGAAATGGGCCCAGCCGAGCCGAGGCGGCCTCGACCGGCCCCGCCACCTAGCCTATAACCTTCCCGGGGCCCGTCCCGATATTTTTTGTTTAAGAGGTTTAGGGCGCAGGCGTCACATGCTCGCCGCTTCTTCGACCGGGCCACTGTCAGTTGCTTGCTTTTTTGGTGGTCGTGTGGATTTTTTGGCCATTGAGTCTGCCCTCTGCATAGCCCCGGCTCTGCTCCCTGCTTCGCCTGCCCGGCTCCTTCGCCTGCTCGCTGTTTCCTCGGGCGCGCTCTCATGGGTTGTGACCATCGCAGCGGTTTGGTGGCGGTTTCCCGCCGTGATCTAGATTTGTAGCAGCGGCGGTCGATTTCCGCTGCATTTTCCGCTTTGCCGTGATCAACCTTGGCCTCGTGATCGTCTCTTTGCTCCTGCCTGCCCTCTGCTTGGTCCCGGCTCTGCTCCTGGCTTCACCTACCTGGCTCCTTCGTTTCCTCGGGCCCGCTCTCGTGGGTTGGGACCATTGTTTCACCTCCTCAACCTTGGCCTCGTCTCGTCTCTCTGCTCCTGCCTGGCATGGCTCTGCGGTACTCCGCCGCAAGGCTCCTTCTGCTCAATACCCGCTCCACCCCATCATGCATCTCTGCCATCAAATCAAATGGACTCCTCCGACGACCCAGGTACATTCACCGTGGCTCCGGTCGTAAGTTTGTATATTTGCAATCAGGTCACTCCATCCCCGTCCTCTGGTCGGCTCAGCGCACTCTCACTCTTCGTCCCAGCGCACCTGGTCACAGCAACGCACACGATCGCACCTCCTGCCTACGAACCCTGGCTAAATCACCTGAATTCATCCCTGCTGTTCAAAACAACATCAAGCTCACCCTGTTCAACACCCGGTCCCTCAACAACAAATGCCTCATCCTGAACGAATACATCCTGGATAACAAACTGGACTTTCTCTGTCTCACCGAAACCTGGCAACAACCTCTGGACTACTACACACTCAACCTCACCACACCCAATGGATATTCCTACGTCAATAAACCACGCTCGGAGGGCCGAGGTGGTGGAATTGCCGTTATCCACCGTCAAGACATCAAGACCAACCTCATCTCCATCTCATCTGCTCCATCATTTGAACACCTGGCTTTTAAACTCTCTGGTCGCACGCAGTCAGTCATGGCTGTCGTCTACCGCCCTCCCAAACCACACCCATCATTCCTGCCTGACTTCTCCTACTTTCTGACCCAGCTATGTTCCCTCTCCCCCTCAATCCTCCTCCTTGGTGATTTCAATATCCACATGGACTCCACTGACTCCACAATAACCACTGACTTCACTGATTTACTCACCTGCTTTAACCTCACTCAACATGTCGACTTTCCTACCCATATCCGTGGTCACATTTTGGACCTTGTCTGCTCCACTTGATTAAATTTGCACCATCTCTCTGGCTCCGACCTCACCCTCTCTGACCACTTAGCCATCACTCTGACCATCAACATCCCCGCCCCAACACCAAGGCATTATCGCACTATCAACTTCCGTAAGCTAAACGCTCTTTCACCTACCTCATTCTCATCCACCCTCTCTGAAAAAATGTCCAATTCTCCCTTCATTGACCTCCACACCCCTTCCGACCTCACTGACTACTACAACCACACTCTCTCCTCCTGCCTTGACCAGCTTGCGCCTGTAAAAACCAAAACAGTTTCTTTCACCCATTCTGCTCCCTGGTTTACCCCTGAACTCCGCCTGATGAAAACTCGTGCTCGCCAACTTGAAAGACTCCGCAATAAAACGGGTCTCACAGATCACTCCCAAGCCTACAAGGACCACCTACAACACTACAAAGATGCCCTCTCCCGCGCCCGCTCCGCCTACTACTCTCAAATTATCCACTCTGGCTCCGGAAACCCAAAAGCACTCTTCTCGACAATAAACAAACTCCTCCGCCCCCTGAACACCACCACCCAGTCATTCACAGTAGACAACTGCATCTCCTTCCTCTTTCTTCCAACGCAAAATTGACAACATCTACAACAGCTTGACCACCGCCGCACCCGCTCCTCCTCCAACCACCTGCCCCCCTTGTCCTGCCATCCCCTGTCTCGGTTCTCCCCAATCTCCCCTACTGACCTCTCTGAACTCCTCATAGGAATGAAAACTGCCACCTGCACTCTTGACCCCATCCCCTCCAGCTTTGTCAAGGCCTCCCTCCCTGCTCTCTCTCCACTTATCATTGCAACAATAAACTCCTCCCTGTCTACAGGCATCGTCCCACCTTCCCTCAAAATTGCTGCTGTTACCCCCATTCTAAAAAAACCTGGTCTAAACCCTGACACCCTAAACAACTTCAGACCCATCTCCAACCTACCCTTTCTGTCAAAACGTTTTGGAACGCGCTGTAGCCAATCAACTCAAACATCATCTCTCTGCCAATAACCTGTATGAAACATTCCAATCCGGATTCCGCTCCAACCACAGTACTGAAACTGCTCTCCTCAAAATCACCAACGACCTTCTCCTCTCCTCTGACGCTGGCAACCTCAACATTCTCGTCCTCCTCGACCTCAGCGCTGCCTTTGACACCATCGATCACACCATCCTCCTCACCCGACTTGAATCCACCTTTAACGTTACCGGCACTGCCTTCTCTTGGATTAAATCAAACCTCTCTGACAGACGCCAGTTCATCTCCATCAATAACTGCAAATCCCCCACTGCTCCCCTCCCCCAAGGTGTCCCCCAAGGTTCAGTTCTTGGCCCCCTCCTCTTCATCCTTTACCTGTCCCCCCTCGGTCACTTAATCCGCCGTCATGGTCTCCAATTCCACTGCTTCGCCGATGACATCCAGCTTTTCATCTCCACCAAGTCCGTCTCCACCGACACCCACTCTATCCTGACAAACTGCATCACTGAAATAAAATCCTGGCTTCAAATCAACTTCCTCGAGCTTAACTGTGATAAATCTGAAATAATCATCATTGGCCCAAAAACGCTCACAAAATCCACCCATAACTTTGCCCTCAACATCGACGGTATCCCAGTATCCACCTCCCCTCACATCCGGAATCTTGGCGTCATCTTTGACCAAACCCTTTCCTTCGACAAATACACTAAACAGATCACAAAGTCAGCCTTCTTTCACCTGAAAAACATTGCCCGTCTCCGCTCATCCCTCTCCTCCACGGCTGCAGAAACCCTCATCCACGCCTTCATCACCTCCCGTCGGGACTACTGCAATAGCCTCCTCTATGGTTCACCCTAAAAAATCACCAATAAACTCCAATACATTCAGAACTCCGCTGCCCGTCTACTCACCCATTCCCGGACCCGTGACCACATCACCCCCGTCCTTTACAAGCTTCACTGGCTCCCCATCCCCCAGAGAATCCAGTACAAAATCCTCCTCTTGACATACAAAGCCCTCCATAACCTGGCCCCATCCTACCTGGCTGACCTCTCCAGACACACTCCCACCCGCAACCTCCGCTCTGCTGGTACCAACCTCCTGACCCCCTCCATCCGGACCAAATTCAGATCCTGGGGGGACAGGGCCTTCTCCATCGCTGCTCCCACCCTCTGGAACTCACTACCTCACACCATCAGAGACTCCTCCTCACTCACCACATTCAAAACATCACTAAAGACCCACCTGTTCAACACTGCATTCAACATTCAACCCACAGCATTTAACCCCTGACTATCTCTTCTCCTTCTCCCTCCTTTTGCTTTAAATATTTCCCTATTCATTCTTGTCTTTTTGCAATTGTTGTTTTCATGTATTGTTATGCATTATGTTTTCCACTCTGTCAAAGCGCCTTTGGGCTTCTGGAAAAGCGCTATACAAAAGAAATGAATTATTATTATTATTATTATTATATATATATATATATATATATATATATATATATATATATATATATATATATATATATATACAGTATATATATATATATATATTGTAACGATTTTGAGAAGTGTGTAACGAATTTGAGAAGTGTAACGGTTTTTGAGAAGTGTAACAATTTTGGAGGAAGTGTAACGAATGTGAAAAACGTTACAATGTGAACGTTACAAAAGTACGGTAACACCCTGTTAATGTAAATAATGGTCGCAGTCAGCCTCCTAGTTAATTCCATGAAACTTACACGCAGGTCACGATATATCTTTTAAATAGTGTATTTCCTTATTCCATGTAGGCTAAATATGTGTTTTCCCACTAGATTGACTCTGCATTGTATCAAACAAAATAAGCATAGGCCCTTGCAATTTCCCCAAAACCTCCCTTCCAATTGCCTTCCGCATTTTGGGCGGTTTTCTTCAAACCACCATTGGCCACGAGGTAGGGTTGGGGAAGAAAGGCGTGTCTCCACCTCGTCATAAGAGGGAAGGAGTGAACCAGCCCTGCCAGCCAATCAACACCGCGGTGAGCGACCCGGTGGGCGTGCCCTCGGAGCCGGCGGCTTGATTTCGCCCGAGGTGATAAAAGCGACTGTAAGGGACTGCTTTAAGAGATGACTTGGAGAGGCCTTGGGAGATGAGCAAAGAGACTGCACCAAGAGGCGGTGAGATGCGAAACGCTCCAAGCCAAAGAGGAGAGGTACTCGGCAAGGAAACCAGCTTTGGAGAGACGCGCTGAAAGGAGAGAGATGGCCCCACCCCAAGAAGAGGAACAGGTGTGCCGAACCAGCGCGTGACGTCTACCGCAGTGGATACACGACGGAGGGTTTCCCGCCAAAACCGCGAGGCATTGTGAGCTGCGGCCTCCCGACTTTGCCTCCCTCTCAAGCAATCCACCTCAAGCCTTACCTGCCTGCATTATCCCCTGTGTAAGTGTGAACGTCCTGTCCTACTCATTGTCTTGGGGTTAAGTAAGAATGAATAGTGTAAGTTAACGATTCGCTGTGTTACTGCTTCTTCCATCCATTGCTTGTGTGTGTATAATAAAATCTGTTCTTCCTCCGTATTCTTCTTCTTCTTCTTTTTCATTCTCTTTCGGTCGCTTTAGAGATTTCCCGATTGAATATCTGTGGGGCGATCTGGTCAACGTCGGGTGGAATCGGGTTTTAATCGGGGAGTAACTGTTCGGACGCGGTTAAATACACCACCGCTCGGTCAATATAACATCTAAAAGCCGCGTCTGTAACAATATATATATATATATCACGATATCTCAAAAAGTTGTGGACTGATTCAGGTGAAACTTGGTAAAAGGGTTGGGTGTGTGACAAGAACAAATTCATTCAATTTTGGTGAAGATCACGATCCCGGTCCGGAAAAGATAATTTTTTCTAATATATCTAAATATTTCTTCACCATCGAGAGATGGAGCCAAAAACGATATATGACACGATATCTCAAAATGTTGTGGATAGATTCGGGTAAAACTTTGCGTATGTGTTGGGTGTGTGTCAAGGACAAATAGATTCAATTTTGGTGAATATCTAGATCCACATCCACCCAATAATTGGGATACAAAGCGTAAACGTAAACATCTTTACCAAAAACTCTCTTCCTCACTCTCCTTGCACTGCCCTCTCTCCACCCCACCCCCAGGAATACCTCTGGCTATGGCTTCCTCTCCGCTCCAACCTTTTGTTCATATGTGTTCTGTACCATCCTCCAAACAGTGATGACTCCATTTACATCTCCCTGTCTGACAACATGGAGCAACTTCTATCCACTCACCCAACTCTCTCTTCCTCATATGTGGCGACTTCAACTGTCATCATGCCAGCTGGCTGGGTGTGGGTTCCTCTCACACCAGCCATGGCACCTCAGCAAAGGACTTGAGTGACTCACTGGGGCTCACACAATCTGTCTCGACCTGGATCGCAGTCAATGGAGTATCTTCTCTTCTAGACTTGGTTATGACTAACTTCCCTGCAAATGTCTGGTGCCCTTCTACTGCTCCAATCGGTTCGTCAGATAAATTTGCTTGTTAAAGTGGACATCTCTCTGGCCATTCTCAGAGAGCCTCCTCAGCATCGACAATCTGGCATTTCACTCAGGGTGACTGGCATGGTCTTCAAGCAGCCATCAATCATCTGGACTGGTCTCCCATCTCCACTGCCTCTGACATCAACTCTTCCTGGGAATTCTTCCAAAGTAAACTGCTCTCTCTCATGCACAGATTTATCCCATCTCGTCTTCAGTTGTCATACCCTTCCTCCCATCCATGGTACACTGAAGCTTGTGGTGAGGAAGTTGCCATGAAGCAACTTGCCTTCACCTCATGGAGGGCTAATCCATCTGAAGGAAATCTCAGTTCCTTTCACAAAGCTCGGAACAAGTGTGCGTCTACCCTCAGGAGAGCCAGGAAACAATATCTCTCCACTCTCAAGACTGAACTCTCAAACCTGTCGTCTTCCTCCAAATCTTGGTGGCATCTGGTCAAATATGCTCTTGGTGTTTGTTCCCCTTCCATCCCCTCCCTTACGTCAAACGGCTACATAGCCGACACTGCACGTGAAAAAGCCGAATGCCTCAACTCTGTGTTTGCCTCAAAATCTTGTGTCCCGAACCAATCTCTCTCTGTAACCACCTTTCCCAGTCGAGCCCAGCTGGTCCAGGACTCTGGGTCCTTCTCTCCTGACAAGGTGGAGAGGTTTGTGTCAAACCTCGACTCTGATTCTGCAACTGGACCAGATGGCATCAGCCCAAGGGTCCTAAAATCCTGATCTGCTGCTCTATTTCACCCTCTCTCTGTTTTCTTCACCCTCTCTTTTGCTCAAGGTCATCTGCCATCAGCTTGGAAATCAGCCAACATTACTGCTTTACACAAAAAAGGAGCAAAAACAGATCCTTGCAACGACAGACCAATCAGCTTGCTCCCAAAAATTAGCAAGGTCATGGAATCAATCATCGCTTCTGACATCAAACCCTTCCTCTTCTCCAATGGCTTGATCTCGGATCATCAATTTGGATTCAGACCAGGTCATTCTACTCTGGACATGCTGCTTCTGCTGTCTCAACAATGGATGGAGGTCCTTAATGCCAAACAGGAAATCAGAGGTGTCTCCCTTCATATATCACGTGCCTTCGATACGGTCTGGCACCCAGCTCTGCTCTCTAAACTCTCCTCCTATGGTATCCATGTAAATCTCCACGCATGGATTGTGGACCTCCTCTCTGGTCGTAGTCAACGTGTGGCCCTGAATGGATTTCTCTCATCTCCCCTTTCTGGTCAGGCTGGAGTTCCCCAAGGCAGTGTTCTGGGCCCTGTGCTTTTTCTGGTCTTCATCAATGATCTCTCTGACTCTCTTGAAAATCCTCTCTATCTCTTTGCTGATGACTCCACTCTCTGCCGCTCCATACCTCATCCCTCAGATCGGCAGTCTGCAGCCTCATCATTCTCTGCAGACCTGGACAAAATCACAGACTGGTCAAACAAGTGGAACATGTCTTTCAATCCTGACAAATCCCACACTTACTATGTCTCTCCGAAAAGATAGTCTGGAAAACCCTCCCATCTAATTTCTCAACAATCCTCTTAAAGACGTTCTGCTACTCAAGCTTTTGGGCCTCACTATCAGCCATGATCTTTCCTGGGAAAACCACATTTCCAAGCTTGCCTCCCAAGCCAGTCACCGACTGGGCAGCATCCGTCGTGCGAAGTCCTTCCTTGGCACACCTGAGCTCCTCACCACATACAAGGCTTTCATCCGCAGCTCAATGGAATACTGTTCTCCCCTCTGGGCTGGTGCTCCTTCCTCACACCTAGCTCAGCTTCACGCTGTTGAAACCAAAGCTTACAAAATCATTGGAATCTCCCGCGATGAAGCTAACTCCGAGGGCCTTTCACTCACTCACCGCAGGCAGGTTGGTGGTCTTTCTGTCTTCTACCGACTCCTCTCCGGCCTAGCTCCCCCAGCTCTGTTTGTGCTGTGTCCCCCAAATATTCTTACAGGTCGCAGAAGATCTGCCTGCAACCCTCTTATGGTTAAACTGCCAAAATCAAGACTCTCTGCTCACCTTCACTCTTTCATCCCTCTTTTCTCTGGCCTCTGGAACAAACTCCCTCACTCTATTCAATCCCACTCCTCCCTCCAGGTCTTTAAAACAGCTGTTCACAACCATCTCTTGTCTTCCCCCATCCAAAATCTTGATCTTTTCTACCCCCGTTAATTTACCCAATATCCACTTTTTTGAAATTCCGACTTCTTTCCTGGAAGTCCTAGCAGTGTCCATGTGTTTTATACCTCTCCCACCCTCAACCCCCCACCCCACTTCCCGTGCCTCCTCCCCCCAAGCCCCCTCCCTCCCACAGATCTCCCGATGTCCCTGCTCTCAAATGTTGTACTTGTGTGCTTCCCTCTCTCTCCCCATCTTGTCTCCCGCTCCCTTTGTCTTGTGTTTTGTGTGTCGGTTTATCTTTTTGTGATTAATGTTAGCTCTTACACGAGCCTCGATCTTGTATTTAAAAAAAAAAAAAAAAAAAAAAAAACTGTTCAGCCAGCCTGTAATGATTCTATAATAATGCTTCCACTCCAATAATCCACATCTCCAACACATAATCTCATAAAACAAAATAAATGTGTTGAAATTTTATTAAACAGATTTTTCAGAATTGCAAAGATCACAAGAATATTATAAATGTACAGGCGATTAGAAATGGCTAAAAAGGAACGAAACTTCTCGAACATACAGTTCTTCTAAAAGGGAACATACAGAGTATATTGGGAGATGACACAGAACTTCCAAAAACACTTTACATCACTTAATAGCTCATTGTTTACTGTATTAGGCATTTTACACCATAAAACTAAATGTTTTGAATTACATCTTATCTGCCTGGACCACAGCATTTTGAAGATCCAGTATTGCAACATCAAAACAATAATTATGCTGTGCGTCAAACGTCAAAAAGGAAATGGTGTAAGCGTGTTGGTGTGTGCTTTGGAAAGAGCAATGTAAAAGTGATTCCATCAGACGTATCTCAATACTTTCTTGTTTCCCGTGCTAATGGAGTAGTTGTTGGTCACATTTGTTTTCAGGAGACACGTCGGCGGTTTGGGCGACACTTGGCTGAGGTTTCTCCTCCTTGTGTTGCTCGGTCTTTTGCCGGATGGTATTTCGTCGAAGGCCATCATCGGAATCCGAGCCTCTACTCGTGCTCTTGGTGGAGAAGCTGCGGTTTTGCCAGATGTGTCGGAGACGTTCTTGAAACTTCTCTGCACTGAAGAAGTAAATTAGAGGATCGAGACAACTGTTGCACACGAGCATGCAGCGGGTGATCACTGCGGCAACCAGAAGCCAGTGTCTCGTAGAGCATTTTAAAGGCCCAGATATGATGATTTGAAGATGCAGTGTGGTCGCAATGTGGTAGGGCAAGAAGCAGAAGAGAAACACAAGAAGTACGGTGGCAATCATTCCAATAGCCTTGCGAGTCTGTGATCTCCGTTTGCCTATTGTTCCCATCATAGGACGTTGTATCAAGGTCATGGTAATGGAGATGTAGCAGAAGAGGATGATGCAAAATGGCAGGAGGAATCCGATACAAAGTGCCACGTAAGACATGGCAAGAACCATTCCAAACTGTTTTGTACCCTTGGGATCAAAGCAGAGCATCCTCTCGCCGCTTTTATGCTGCCCAGATAGGAGAAATGGCAGAGTGAGTAGGCCCACAAAGATCCAGATAGAAACACAGATGTAGCGGAAGAGGCATGAGCGATCTGTCCCATAGTTCATTGTTGGGTGCACGATTGCTAGATAGCGGACTACACTCAATCCAGTCAAGAAGAAGATGCTGCAATAAAGATCCACGTAGAGTGAGTAGATACTCAGGCGGCAAATCAAATCGCCAAAGATCCAGTGTCCACCGCGAGAGTAATACGAGATGCGTAAAGGTAGCAGGAGAATGAACAACATGTCTGCAGCAGCAAGGTTTTGCAGGTAGACGTTGTTGGATGTACGGTCGCGGACATGAAAGAAAAACATGTAGAGAGCAATAGCATTACTTGGGAAGCCGAGTATGAAGACCAGGCTGTAGACCACTGTGTAGGTTGTGTATTTGAACCCATCGTCTATTTGGCAGGAAAGCAATGGGTCAGAACTTCCATTCGCATCCGCATCCATTATGGAGCTGACACCTGGTGCTGAGATCGTGACATCCATTCCCTGAAGACAAAGAAACAAAATGAAGAATGTGAATCTGAATTTTATTTATTCATTCATTCCATTCTTCTTGAAGGCTCAACGGATGTACATGTTTAGTGCATATTGTGAAATGGTTGGGAGAAAATATCATTGGGGGAAAGAAATGATGTTATATACACATATATATAACAAAGACTAACCCACATCTCTCACAAGTGAATGGAGGGAATAATCAATAAGCTCTCACCTAATCAATTACCCCAGGTGGCTAGGATTATACAAATAAATCGACTGCAGCCATGAAATCGACCCATGCTCTTCTCGCCAAAGAAAGCTGTATAATTGCAACCATCAGAAGGTACACAAGGTAAGCCCCTTCCTGTTTCAAATACTTCCCAGAGTCCTTCAACAGCTGTGATGACATTTACACATAGTACACACAAGAGAATCCCAATGCTACACACCCCACACTGCTGTCGCTGCTGATTCGCCAAGAAGCGATTAAACCGGTCCGGCAGATGAGGGGTCTATACAGTATACAGTCACGTGAAAAATTAAGTACACCCCATGTAAAGTTTTGACTTTTTCAACATATTTCAACATACAGCTATTTGATCTTCATTTCAACAATATTGATAGATAAAGGTGATATTGTGGCGGACACAAAAGCCCACTGGCGTGGTGACATCATTCCACGCACCAAGTGGGCGGTGGCCACGCCCGAGGGGTAGGCGTGGCCTCATGATATACACCGGGCGACCAGCCCGGAGGAGTTCAGTGTTACAGTGTAGTCTTACAATAAAGACGTTTATATGTTACTGCTTGTCCGCTTCCTCCTTGCTCACAAGCAGCGCGCGTAACGCCGCGCTTTACTGGTGACCCTCGACGTTGGATCTGCCGGAGCGATCCTTCCACACGCGACGCCATCGCCATGGCCGACTTCGTCAAACTTCCGGAATTTTGGGAGGCTCAGGCCGAAGTCTGGTTCGTCCAGGCCGAAGCCCAATTTCAGCTTCGGCGCCTCACCGGCGATGACACGCGCTATTGCCACGTCGTCGCCTCCCTCGGGCCCGGCACGGCCGCTCGAGTTGTGTCCGTCCTTCGCCACCCACCGAAAGGCCACAAGTACGAGGCACTCAAGCGGCTACTCCTAGCCACGTTCAGCCTCACGGACGACGCACGGGCCGACCGCCTCCTGGATCTCCCCGAGCTCGGTGAGACGCGCCCGTCGGTCCGAATGGACCATATGCTGTCACTGTTGGGCGACGAAGCCCCCGGTTCGCTATTCCGGGCGCTTTTCCGTCGCCAACTTCCAGCGCAGGTTCGCCTCGCGTTGGCCGGGACCGGGCTAACGGAACCCCGAGCATTGGCGGCCGAGGCGGACAAGTACTTCGCCGCTTCGGACACGCGGGCGAGCGTCGGCGTGGCCGTCACGGCCCTCGACGCTGATGTTCAGCAGCATGTTCCACAGCATCAGCTTTTACAGCACGCTGATGTTCAGCAGCATGCTGATACGCACCTCGTGAACGCCGCCACGCCCCGCCCACCGCCGCGGCGAAAACCGCCACCGCGGGGAAACCCGTCGACTCCACCGGCCTGGCGGAGCCAGCCGCGCTCCTCCAGCTCCACCACCTGGTGCTGGTTCCACGCCAAGTTCGGCCACGAAGCTCGGCGGTGTCATCCGCCGTGCTCCTTCCACGGGTCGGGAAACGCCCGGGCCGGCGCTCAATAGTGGCGATGTGCGCCGGCCGTTCGAGCAGCCTGCTGTTCATAACGGACACCTTCTCCGGGCGCCGTTACCTGTGCGACACGGGAGCGCAGGTGAGTGTCATTCCCGCCGGCACGTCAGACAAGCACGCCGCGGGTGGGGGCCCCGCGCTGCTTGCCGCGAACGTGACGCCCATCCGTACGTATGGAAAACGCTGCCTCTCTCTGCGGTTTGGAGGGCATGTTTTCCGATGGACGTTCGTCACCGCCGACGTGCCCATGGCACTGCTTGGCGCGGACTTCCTGTGCGCTAATGGGCTCCTGGTCGACGTCAAGCGCAGACGGCTGGTCCAGGCCGAGACGTTCAGCTCGCTCGCTTGTGCGTTGCCCAGCTCAACGAGCGGCTTGCCAAGCGGCTTGCCGAACGATTCGGTTCCGGCCACGTTGGTCTGTACGCTTCCGGCAGCGGACGCATTCACCCGCCTCCTCGCCGGCTTCCCGGCCCTCACACGGCCCACCTTCTCGGCGGGGGCCGTCAAGCACGGGGTGGCCCATCACATCCCCACCGTCGGGCCTCCGGTCTACGCCCGGGCACGCCGCCTCGAGCCGACGAAGCTGGCGGTGGCAAAAGCGGCGTTCGCTACCCTGGAGCGACTCGGCATCGTTCGGCACTCAGAGAGCGCTTGGGCGTCGCCGCTGCACATCGTGCCGAAGCCCGGCGGGGGATGGCGACCGTGCGGGGACTATCGCCGTCTCAATGACGCCACGACTCCCGACCGCTACCTCGTCCCCCACATTCAGGACTTTTCCACCCGTTTGGCGGGCATGTCCTTCTTCTCGAAGGTGGACCTCATACGCGGCTACCATCAGGTCCCCGTCAGGCCGGAGGACGTCCCGAAGACGGCGGTCATCACGCCATTCGGACTCTTCGAGTTCCTGCGCATGCCCTTCGGTCTGAAGAATGCGGCTCAGGCGTTCCAGCGACTGATGGACAGCGTCCTGCGCGACTTGGATTTTGTCTACGTCTACCTGGACGATATCCTCGTCGCCAGCGCGTCCCGCGAAGAGCACCTACGCCACCTCCGCACGCTCTTCGAACGCCTGGGCCAGCATGGCCTAATTGTGAACCCCGCAAAGTGCCGGTTCGGCGCCGCCACAATCGATTTTCTGGGGCACCGTGTCACCAGGCACGGAGCCGTCCCCCTGCCGGCCAAGGTGGAGGCAGTGAAGGGGTTTCCGTGCCCCCGCACGATCAGAGGGCTGCAGGAGTTCCTGGGCATGGTGAACTTTTACCATCAGTTCCTGCCCCGTATCGCCCAGCTCCTGCGCCCCCTGCACGAAGCTCTCCAAGGTAAGCCGGGCAAAGGCGACGTTACCTGGACCGAGCAGATGGACATGGCGTTCACGGGCACGAAGCTCGCCTTGGCTAACGCCACCATGCTCGCGCACCCGGTGCCCGATGCACCGATCGCCCTCACCACCGATGCCTCGGACTACGCGGTGGGCGCGGTGCATGAGCAATGGGTGCGTGGAGCTTGGCAACCGCTGGCGTTCTTTAGCCGGCAGCTTCGCCCGCCCGAACGCCGTTACAGTACCTTCGACCGCGAGTTGCTCGGACTTCACTTGGCGGTCAGGCACTTCCGCCATCTGCTCGAGGGCCGGGCGTTCACTGCCTTCGTCGACCACAAGCCGCTGATCTTCGCGATGGGCAAGGTCACCGAGCCGTGGTCGGCCCGGCAGCAGCGTCACCTCTCGGCCGTGTCCGAGTACACGACGGACATCCAGCACGTCGCGGGGAAGGACAACCCGGTGGCAGATTGCCTTTCCCGGGCCGTCGCCCACGCAGTCCACCTCGGCATCGACTATGCCCGGATGGCAGCGGACCAGGCCGCTGACCCCGACGTCCAGGCCTTGCGGACCGCCGTCACGGGCCTCCGCGTCACCGAGGTGCCGTTCGATGGCACGGGCGCGGCCCTCTTGTGCGACGTCTCCCTCGGGCGTCCTCGCCCCATTGTGCCCGCGGGCTGGCAGCGCCAGGTGTTTGACGCCATCCACGGCCTGTCCCACCCGGGCGCGAGGGCCTCCCAAAGGCTGATCGCCGACAAGTTCGTCTGGCATGGCCTCCGGAAGGCCGTCCGCGGCTGGGCCAGGACGCGCCTCGCGTGCCAGCGCGCGAAGGTGCACCGGCACACCCAGGCCCCGTTGGCCCCGTTCACGGTGCCGGAACGCCGGTTTGACCACGTCCACGTGGACCTGGCGGGACCTCTGCCCCCCTCGCGTGGTTTCACCTACGTCCTCACCATGGTGGACCGCACCACCCGGTGGCCGGAGGCCGTGCCCTTGGTGTCGACAACGGCGGCCGATGTCGCGCAGGCTTTCATCACCACCTGGGTCGCCCGGTTCGGCGCCCCCTCAGACATCTCATCCGACCGCGGCCCCCAGTTCACCTCGGAGCTCTGGGGGGCGGTTGCGCAGCGGCTCGGGGTCCGGCTGCACTGAACCACGGCCTACCACCCCCAGGCTAACGGCCTGTGTGAGCGATTTCACCGCTCATTGAAGGCCGCGCTCCGGGCCACCCTCCGCGACGGCGGCTGGGTCGACAGGCTCCCCTGGGTCCTGCTGGGCCTCCGGACGGCGCCCAAGGAGGACCTGCGCGCATCCGCGGCGGAGTTGGTCTTCGGGCAACCGCTGCGGGTGCCGGGCGAGTTCCTCCCCGACTCCACGGCACCATGGTCCGCGGCACAGCAGCGCTCCGCTCTGCAAGAGACCGCCCAGAGGTTCGCCCCGGTGCCAACGGCATGCCACGTGCACCCACCGACGCACGTCGCCCCGGAGCTTCGCACGGCGGAGTACGTCTTCGTCCGCCACGATGCCCATCGGACACCACTGCGGCCCCCGTACGACGGGCCTTTCCGCGTGCTGGAGACCGGGGCGAAGCACTTCACCCTGGACATCGGCGGTACTCCTGACCGCGTTTCGGTAGACCGCCTCAAGCCGGCCCACCTCGATGTGGACCATCCACCGCCAGTGGCCCGACCCCCACGTCGGGGCCGCCCTCCTGCGGGCGGACCCCCGGCACCGCCCAGCCCCGCCGCCACGCCGCCCCCCGGTCCTGCACCCATCCCAGGGGCAGCCAGGGGCATCCCACCTGGCATCCCTGCACCCCGGACGACGCCGATCGCCAGGGGGCGCTTCGGCCGGGTCATTCGTCTGCCCCGCAAACTGGCCCTCCAGGTGTGCGGGAATTCTGGGGGGGCGCGTGTGGCGGACACAAAAGCCCACTGGCGTGGTGACATCATTCCACGCACCAAGTGGGCGGTGGCCACGCCCAAGGGGTAGGCGTGGCCTCATGATATACACCGGGCGACCAGCCCGGAGGAGTTCAGTGTTACAGTGTAGTCTTACAATAAAGACGTTTATATGTTACCGCTTGTCCGCTTCCTCCTTGCTCACAAGCAGCGCGCGTAACGCCGCGCTTTAATATAATATAACAAATATCATGAAACATTTACATTTTGTAGTCCATTGTATAATTTAAATAAACATAAATGCAAATTTCACATGTGGAAAAAGTAAGTACACCCTTGGCTCTAATAGGTGGTATTGCCCCCTTTGGCAGAAACAACCTCAAGTAGGCATTTCTTATAACTGTCTACCAGTCTCTGACATTGACTGGGAGAAATTTTTGCCCACTCCTCCATGCAGAATTCTTTCAGCTGTGCGATGTTTGAGGAGTTTCTTGCTTGCACAGCTCGTTTCAAATCCCCCCACAACATCTCGATGTGATTTAGATCCGGGCTTTGACATGGCCATTCCAGAACCCTCCATTTCCATCTTTTCAGCCATTCCTTGGTGGATTTACTGGTATGTTTAGGGTCATTGTCATGTTGCAAGGTCCACCTTCGGTTGACCTTCAACTTTCCGACAGATGGCCTCACATTATCCTCAAGCACCCTCTGGTACAATGAAGAATTCATAGTGAATTCTATGATGGTGAGCTGTCCAGGCCCTGATGCAGCAAAGCTGCCCCAAGCTATAATATTTCCACCACCATGCTTTACAGTTGGTATCAGGTTCTTGTGGTCAAATGCTGTCTTTGGTTTTTGCCAAACATGTCTTCTGGTACTGTGGCCAAATAACTCTACCTTTGACTCATCTGTCCAGAGCACATTGTTCCAGAAGTGCTGGTCTTTGCCTAGGTGTTCATTGGCAAACTTTAATCTTGCCCCGAGGTTCTTTCTGGACAGCAAAGGTTTCCTCCTGGCACACCTCCCATGTAGATCAAATTTGTGCAGCCTCTTTCTAACGGTAGACGCGTGCACTTTGACATCAACAGTGGCAAGAGCTACCTGTAGGTCCCGTGATGACATTCTGGGGTTCCTAGAGACTTCTTTCAGCATCTTGTGGTCTGCTCTCAGGCTGAATTTGCTGGGGTGGCCTGGCCTGAACAAGTTGGCAGTTGTTTGGAATCTTCTCCGCTTGTCGATGATCTTCCGGACAGTCGAATGATTGATTTCAAATTGTTTGGAGATGTTTTTAAATCCCTTCCCAGACTCATAGGCATCTATAACCTTCTTTCTGAAGGCCTTGGAGAGCTCTTTTGATCTAGGTATAGTGACGCTGCACACTTCAACAACAAACCAAACGAAATGTCTGAGGTTTAAATAAGACAGGTTCCTCCAAGATCCTCTCTAACGATGTTCTAATCATTTGCACCTGAGCTGCTGCACCTGATTCTAATTTTAGGTATTTGAAGTAGTGATAAATGTGGGGGTGTACTTACTTTTTCCACATGCGAAATTTGCATTTATGTTTATTTAAATTATACAATGGACTACAAAATGTAAATGTTTCATGATATTTGTTTTATTATATCACCTTTATCTATCAATATTGTTGAAATGAAGATCAAATAGCTGTACGTTGAAATATGATGAAAAAGTCAAAACTTTACATGGGGTGCACTTACTTTTTCACATGATTGTATATACAGTGAGGTGCAAAAGTAGGAGTCCACTTTAATCAATGCCAAACTTTTTCCAATCACAATTTCATATACAAATTTGTTATAATATCGATATGTAGCCATATTCTTTAATTTCTTGTAGTTACTAGCAAAGGTAATGCATTGCCGGACAACGCCATGTACTTCCTCCGACCCCTACCACTCCCTCATCCCACCCATTTTTTCCTCTAATTTATTTTGCCTTCCTAACTCTGTGGATGTCCCCATGGAAAACAGAGCCATGTCACACCCACTGCCATGCCCATGCTTCGGCATCCTTCGCCTGCTTAATTATTTTTGTTGCACTCAATGAAGTTACACTTTGGGGAAAACAGTAGAAAAACAGAACTGAAAAATTTAAGTTTAATGTCTTGGCAATTTCACATTTTATTGTGTAAATATGGAGAACAGGAGAGCACACACAGCTTTTCTTATTGTTAGTAAGATACAGTATATGCTTAGTTATCAGAATCAGTAATTTCTTTAAATTTTCAGATTTCACTCCAGATTTCAACACTTATTTAGTCCACCAGCTCAGATCCTCAAATCTGAAGACATATATTAGATTATACATGGTACTTTAATTAGTCCGTGAGAGGTTATTGAGGTTCCAAGCAAGGTAAGGCATTTACAGAAACAAAATTATATTAGGCCGAAAACTCGTATTAGGCCGAAACAAAATGGCGGATTGAGACTGCTGCGAGGTGAATGTGGGCTGACCAAGGATAAAGCCTGTTTTTATTTTATCTCAATAATTATCTGCAAAAGGTGTGTTTAAGTTTACCCAAGCATGCAGTTTTCATCCATGCACTACCTTGGAGTTACCTTAGTATGCATGCAAAATTACATGGAATTTCCACAGGTCCGTGCTATTGTGCTGTTAAAATACACTCCTGTCAAACTCCTTAAATAGTTCACACACACACTTTATTGGGACCTAATTCCCTTGCAACAGCCCAGTGGAAATGGGTTATCTGCTAATACATGTACAGTGCCTGTAGAAAGTCTACACCCTCTTTCAAAATGTTCACCTTTTGTTGCCTTATAGTCTGGAATTAAATTGCATTAAATCAGACTTTTTTCACCTTTATTTACACATCGTAACCCACAACTTCCAAGAGAAAAAGAAATTGTACAAATATCATAAAATTAATTAAAAATACAAAACTAGAATATCTTGGTTGGGTAAGTGTCCACCCCCCTTACTTTAAGTAAATTCGGCTGCTGGTTGGACATTTATCCATTGTATGGCAGCTCAGGTGGAGCATACGAGATATGGCAGCACCATGCCCAATCCGCCAGTCATACCTCTCTCCTTCCAACCAGACCGGTGCGGTTGACAGACCAAAGCAGGCACTTGGAAACAGCACTATTGGGTTTGACCTAGTGACTCTGCTTGTCCTGAGGCTCCCTATGTGTTCCCGATAATTGTTTGGACTGCTCTGTGGGGCGTGCATTGGCAGGGGTTAATTATTGGGATATATGACTTGCGATTGCTGTTTGTAAATACGTGCCTTTTACACTACACAATACACTTGTTGAACCTGACCTGCTCTTTGGTTCATTCTGCTTGCTTGCGACAGTTTCATCTGGAGGTTCTAAGGAAATATGAGTGAGATAAGTCATGTGGATCATTTGTACACTTGCCCAAAGGTAAGAGCTGACCCGCGATTGCCATTGGTGTGCAACTTGTCTGGCACAGAGATTTCAACCTGCACAGTAACACGACATTGGACGTGGAATCCGACAGGAAAACTCTGCGGCGGGCAACTGATGTGGTCGCTAAGCGGCTCACCAGATTCGAACATGGACAACTGGGTCGGAATGGTGGACTGTAACAATATATACATATACATACATACATGTATATACATGCTTTTAAACGATCTTTCCAATTGTCCATGTGGAAGTTTTTCGCATGGTGAATGAATGAATAATGAATGATCGTTTTGAGGCCGAAGAAATAAATTTCGAGCTTGGTCTCGCATCAAACCTCATTTGCTAGCTTTCGAGTCAGCAACTTCACTCAGCCATGATGACTCGCTCACAACCATTTTGCACGATAAACATTGGTTTTTATTATTATAAAGTTTGGGTCCTTATGGAGAGGAGGAAGAGAAAGTAGAACTCGGAGCACTGCTGAACACACAAGCACACGCATACACTTTGTGAACTTATTTTACATATCCTTTAACGCTATATATATCCCCTATTTCACCTTGTCTTTTACCCGCCCCTATTATCCCGGAACCATTTACCTCCACACTATCACTGAGAGGGAAGACAATATAAGGTGGACGTGGACGAAGGTGGATGGAGGTTATGTTTTCGCTCCTGAGAGTCTGTTTGTGTCTGTGAGCAGGATATCTCAAAAGCTTATGGACAGATTGGAATGAAATTTGGTGGATGGGTTGGGTGTGTGACGATGACGAAATTATTAGATGTTAGTGAAGATCCAGATCCGGATCCGGATACGAAAATGTTTTAAGTGATTCTTCACCATCGAGAGATAGGGCCCAAAACGATATATAACACAATATGTCAAAACGTTATGAACGGATTTGGACGAAACTTGGTGGACAGGTTGGATGTGTGATTAGAACAAATGCATTCGTCGATTTTGGTGAAGATCCAGATCAGGATCAGAGATTTTTTTTTAATTTTCAAGTTATTGTTTCCCATTGAGAGATGGAGAGATGGGGTCAAAAACGATATATAGCACGATATTTCAAAAAGTTGTGCGTGTTAGATCAGTTGATGTGGTAGACACTGGGTAAAAAGGCAATAAAGCACGGAATTTATTTATGTATGTGCCATTAAACCTCTTTAAACCTTTATTTAAAGTGAATTATATACTGTACTTGATCACTGTAGAAAACAAATCGCCTTCATAATCGAGGGTGTCCACATTGAAATGAAACAACTTTGAAGCCTTTTATTCATAAATTTGAGAATGTTGAAAGTTGGAAAGTTACCACACCATATATCTAACTTTCTGAGCTTAAAGTTTATTTGTGTTTCAGATTGAATTATGATGATCCCATAGGAAAAGGCAATATTTGTGCTATGGATGGCCGAATGGAAGTCACCTGCCCTGATGCAACAACAATTCCGTACAACGTTTGACCAAGGAACCACTGACCCAAAGATACATGTACGCATGGATGAAGAAATTTGAGGAGACTGGCATTGTTCTAAAACAGCATGGTGGAGGAAAGACCAGAACATCGAAGGAGGATGCTGAACACATTTGTGCTGCCTTCTGCAGAAGCCAAAGGAAGTCCATCCGTCGTGCTCATAACAAACTGCAAATTCCAGGTTCAACTGTGCATAAAATCGTGCACACATGGCTGCAGCTCTATTCATATACGCTTCAACTGGTTCAGTATCTAAGAGTGAATGATCCGATCAAAAAAGAGAAATTATGCTATGCATGTGCTCCACAGTTTGGACAACAGCCGTGAGTACATGGACCAGGTGATGTTCTCCGATGAAGCAACATTTCACACACATGGATACGTTAATAAACACGATTGCCGCATCTGGGGAATGGAGAATCAACATGTAATCCATGAGATCGAAAGAGACAGTCCAAAAGTTAACGTTTGGTGCAGTCTTATGTGTAACAGGATTGTCGGCCCATTTTTCTTTGAGGAAAAATCTGTGACAGGCCATGTGTGCTCAGCAATGCTTCAGCTGTTCATGGCAGCTCAGGTCGAGGACTGCCAACCGAACTTCATATTCCAGCAGGATTGGGCTCCTCCCCACTGGTCCTATGAGGTCCGCTCCTTCCTTGATGCCCGGGTGCCAGACTGCTGGCTGGGGAGACGGACCTATTTTCATGGCCACTGAGATCACCTGACCTTACCCCACACGATTTTTTTTTCCGTGGGGTTATGTGAAGCGCAAAGTGTACTGCACAAGGTGCAGGATATTGGTCAGCTGAAAGAGCACATCACAGTGGCAGTGGCCTCCGTAACCCCCAAGGTGTTACAAAATGTGTGAAGGGAAAATGAGCACTGACCGTTGTGACTTAGCAACACATTCGACGGCTCGTTTTGTAACATATTGTTATATTACACATACTTGCTACTTGCGGTACTTGCTACTAAAGGGCCAGAATGCATGGTGCCCACATTGTTACGAATGGTGCTCATGTTGAATGTTTACTTTAATGTACCCTCATGTACCTGAATGACATGTACCCATCCATATACCAAATGTAACTCAAGAATACTGACTCTGAGCTGTGTGAATATTCCTCTGTTTGCATTATTCAATAAAAATTTACAAGGCTTCAAAGTTATTTCATTTCAATGTGGACACCCTGTACCTCCAAGAACCATGCCATACAGCATATCGATATATAGCATGAGTGGGCGTGGCATGTGAGAGGGTGAAGTATTGGGGTGAAGAAGAGGCTGCCGATATGGCTATGTACGAAACCAATTTACACTGCATTCAATGGATCAACAAGGAGAAAAAGACGTAAAATGGCATCGCCCCCATGGTGGTTTTAGTCATTTTGATGTACATAAAATGGGGTGAATAGGGACAGCAAGGTGAATAGAGACACAAACTGAAAAAAAGTTCGGAAACTTTTTTGGCTGAAAATTGATAACCATACTGATTTGTTGATATTTGGGTTGAAATTGTTCTCTTGTTTTTTTAAAAAGCAACTTATAGTCCCTATTAACCCCATATATGGCTTAAATAGGAATAAATAGGATTTTTATGGCTGTCCCTAGTGGAGGCTTTACATTAACCACCGTTGGACTTGGTCAACCATTTCCCGGAAATGCATTTACTTCTCTTGTTCAAACTTGGCACACAGATAAAGAATGATGGTTTACATATGCAGGTCATTTTGTTTCGAGATCAGATCCAAAATGGCCGACTGCTGGCCATTTTGTTACCGTACTTAAACGTCTCCCCAACCATTTCTCGGACATGCATGGACCGATTTTGTTCAACTTGGTAAAAAGAAAATACATGAGAGTATACATATGTAAAATATTTTTGCTTTGTGATTCGACCAAAGATAGCTGACTGGCGGTCTTTAACTCCGTACCGTAAAATGGGGTGAATAGGGACAGCAAGGTGAATAGGGACACAAACTGAAAAAAAGTTCGGAAACATTTTTCGCTGGAAATTGATAACCATACTGATTTGTTGATATTTGGGTTGAAAGTGTTCTGTTGTTTTTTTAAACAGCAACTTATAGTCTCTATTAAACCCATATATGTGTTAAATAGGAATAAATAGAATTTTTATGGCTGTCCCTACCTCCACCTACTAAACTGTGACTCGCAACAATCTTATTACAATGTCTAAGGGTGGTGTATAAGACTGCTTTAATGGCGCTAAACCTCTCCATTTTTTAACGATCTTTAGAAACATTCTTTCATTAAAATTGAAGGAAATAATTAATCACTATGTGGGGTAGTGTGTTCTATAAATTCTCTTGTTCGTTTGTGTTTTACAGTGGCGCTATAGTGAACACATATTCCAAGTCCTGCTTCCACTTCCTCACATCTGTAAGGAGGGGCTCTTTTCCATCAATACATATGGAAAATGCGAACGCAATCTGTCTGTCTATGTGCCACCCTGAAACATGAAAATACCCATCGGAGAGAAAAAAAACAATCTTCTATATATATATAAAAGAAAGTTTTTGTTTTGTTTGTCTGCACGCGCTTAGCTCCTGAGCGGTGAAAGATAGGAGGAAACCTCTGAAACAAAAAATGTCGGGATGGGCCCCGGGAAGGTTATAGGCTAGGTGGTGGGGCCGGTCGAGGCTGCCTCGGCCAGGCTGGGCCCATTTCGCAATTAACAGCTGAGCTGAATTATAGTAGTCAATCTTCTATGTCCACGAGTAAAAACTGAATTATAGTAGTAAATTCATTCAAAAAGAACTAAAAATGTCGGGACGGGCCCTGGGAAGGTTATTGGCGAGGCCGGTCGAGGCCGCTTCGGCTGGGCTGGGCCCATTTCGCAATTAAAAGCTGAGCTGAATTATTGTGGTCAATCTTCTACGGCCGCGAGTAAAAGCTGAATTATAGTTGTAAATTCATTCAAAAAGAACTAAAAATGTCAGGACGCGCCCCGGGAAGGTTATAGGCTAGGTGGCGAGGCCGGTCGAGGCTGCCTCGGCCGGGCTGGGCCAATTTCGCATTTAAAAGCTGAGCTGAATTATAGTGGTCAATCTTCCACGGCCGCGAGGAAAAGCTGAATTATAGTAGTAAATTCATTCAAAAAGAACCCGGGCAACGCCGGGTGCTTTCAGCTAGTATTTCATAAAAGTTGCTTTAAATTAATCCAAACCTATGGGAAAATTATGATGTAAAAAAACAAAGTTATATACAAGACATCCTCACATATACAAAGCATAGATAGTGCAACATTTGGAACCGAGAACCTTCCCTGTAGATAGATTGGATGTGACTTTGTGGAAAGCCTGTACTTCGTTCCAAAGCCTAAAACTAACTTCATATAATACATGGTAAGTTTACCCATTCCAATGTTTTGAATAAATCAATAAGTTAAATAATATATTTAAAAAACAATAAATAATATATATATATATAATAAATAATAAATAAGAAATTAATTAATTAATAAAATAAGAAATAAAGAAACAAAAATAATAAATAAATAAATAAATAAATAACGTAAAATAATAAATAAAAAAAACACAGTTTGTTTGTTTGTGTGTTACCTATAGACTCCTAAACGGAGAGGCCCACGTACTTGATTTTTGGCATAGACATGGCCATTGGGCCCAGGAAAGACATGGCCCACCTAAAAATGACCTCCGATGACGAGATCCATATTTTTTTATTCATATTTAACTTAGCGCATTTCAGCGAGGAACATTATACACTGAATCGCAGCTTGTGCCACAGCAGTGTGCTGATTCGCTCAGAGCGATCACGTGATGTTCCATCCTCGCCGCCAGACGCGCTCACATACTCGATTTTTGGCATCGACATGGCCATTGGGCCTGGGAAGGACATGGCCCACCTAAAAATGACCTCTGATGACGAGATCCATATTTTTTATTCATATTTACCTCAGCGCATTTCAGCGAGGAACATTATACACTGAATCTCAGCCTGTGCCAGAGCAGCTCGCTGATTCGCTCAGAGCGATCACATGATGTTCCATCCTCTCCGCCAGACTCGCACCATATATCACGGTGTAATTTGTGCGAGGCTTTTGTCGAGTGAGCTTGAGTCGAGAGGGCGAAAGTACGGGTTGGGAATGTAGGGTCTCCCTTCCCCCACCCGGCAACGCCGGTATTGGAAGGCATCATAGGATCGGTGAGTCTCCGAAATCCGCTTCGTGCTGTTGTTGCGAAGATGCAGGACGATGTCGCAATTGTTGTACTGCTCTCCTACCATGAGAACTGCAACGTCATTGTTGACTGGCCCTCACCTCCCCCCTCTCCCTCCCCTTCCCTCCCTCCTCTCCCGCCCCTCCCCCTTCCCCTCTCCCCTCCTCCCTCTCCCCCTCCTTTCCCCTCCCCCCTCCCTCCTTTCCCCTCCCCCTCCCCCCTCCCCTCCTCCCCCTCCTCCTCCCCCTCCCCCTCCTCCCTCCCCCCTCCTTTCCCCTCCCCTTCCCCTCACCCTCCCTCCCTCCTCCCCTCCCCTTCCCATCCTCTTCCCTCCCTCCCCTCCCCCTCCCCCTCTCCTCCCCTCCCCCTCTCCTCCCCTCCCCCTCTCCTCCCCTCCCCCTCCCCCTCTCCTCCCCTCCCCCCCATTCCCCTCCCCTACCCTCCCCACCCCTTCCCCCTCCCCCCGTTCCCCTCCCCACCCCCGCCTGGCAACGCCGGGTACTTCTGCTAGTAATAAATAAAAAAGTTGTTGAACTCATTGCACTGTGAAAGCAACTCAAGTTTAGCAAATGTCGATCCAGCCAATCACAAATCACTACAGAAATCAAGGTTTTCAGGTACGATGTCCAAACGTTACCCTTCCGAAGCAGAATCATCGTCATCAGACTTGAGTCCTTCGATTTGCAAACAAGTTTGGCCTTTTGAGTTAAAGTCGAACTTCTCATTGTCCACACTTACAAGTACTTATCAATATTGTTTGTGTTTTGGACAACAATGAAGAAACAAACAATTAAAAAGCCTTTCATCCATCAAGTACGTACAGTGCTTTGAATTGCAATAGTAAAATCCTATTTTAACGATTTAACATCGAATCTGTAAACGTCTTTAAAATCACAATAATCTGCATGACATCTCGCCATTTTGAAAACATTTACACCAATCCAAGTTCAGTCTGGTTTTGCAATTATTTCCACCGAATTATCAAGCATTATTAATTGCATACGTCATAGTTTTGTACTTACGACGACTTTTTGACTTCGACGTTGCTCCAACCGGTTGCTCACGTGCAGATTGCCTTTGGGTGCAAGGTGTCCACCACTGTGTCTGCTTCGGATACCAGACAAGAAGGGACAACCACATGAGAGGAAGCCAGCAATGGAGGACTCAAGTCCTGAAAATGAACATGTCTGTCTGTTGGAATGTGGTTTCCAACCTTGTGAAATTCACTGCATTCCATGCAACAATAACTTGCACTCATTTCCTCAATCTTTAACCTCTCAATCTTGCAGAAGCAGCGTTTCCTAACCGCAGACCACTATTGTGCTCCCACCAAAATTCCAGGTCACCATCAATGAGGCAATTGCTGGAGGAAACCCTGCTTGCGGTACAATTTAACTACTCACCTGTTAGTATTAGTTAAATGCTCACCTGTGAATTTGTCGCGTAGAGAATATTCATCTTTTGGTGATGATGCTGCCCTTTGTGTTCTGATATAAAAACGTCAGAACTCAAAAGTCAGTAAGGGGGGATCCAGTAGGGGGCGGCATCAGACAAGGTACGGTCAACAGTGTACAAACCCTGAAAGAGCATGTCAATTCATGAAGAATAAGAGATTTATAGTGTTACTAAGATCTCTATTTACGTTGCCTTTTTCATAACATGGTAAAATAAAATAAACATTGTGAAAAATCTGAGGACGTGTACTTCAACCCCAAGACCAAAGTACACAGTCAAACAAAGCTTGTCAAACTAATGTGCAAATGCACCTCGGCCCGAAGGACAAAGCTCATGGTCCTACCAACATAATATACACCCGAGCCCACATGGCCAGAATGTATGGTCATAGCAACATATACACCCAAGCTCACAGGGCCAGAATGCATGGTATTACTAATTCCTCCCCAAACCCCGGTTACGGTGCACCTCAGAGTCTCGAGAGGGAACGCGGCAGAAAAATTTGTTATTTTGAGTGTTCTAATAAACCATGGTAAAACCACACCAATGCAATTGTAGAACAAAACAAGTAATTGTATTAATAACTCTCACATACACAATAACAACACTATTAAATAAAGTACAATGAAACTGTCAATTGCATCAAATGAACAATACATATGATGGTGCCATCATTCCCCCAATGCTCTCAAAGCAATAAACTCACGATACGCCAAAAATGAGTGGAATGTAACATTCCCCAAAGTCTGTGCACAAATCCCAACGCTGGGTGAAGTCGAAGTCGTGCAGAACGACGAGAACAGGCAGTTATCGGCGCGGCGGCGAACGTGGAGTTACGAGGCGAGAAGTCGGGCAGCTGGCGGCACGGGGTAACAATCCCCCAAAACGTGAACACAATCCACACCCCACATCCACCAATGATTAAGCCAATATGGAAACCAATGGCGCTCCACACAATGATGTCGATATGGGAATCCCAATGACAAAATACGAAGCACCAGGCGGACAGCCTCTTTGGGGACAAAATGGCCGATCGGCCTGTATTGGAGGTGCTTGCTTTCCCTCAAACAATAGCCCATGCTTGGTAATTAAACGTGAGACGCAGGTGTAATTGCAATCGCAATATAGGACGATGTCGCGAGCAATCCCTTTCCCGGGAAGCCTCAAGTCATTCAAGACCAATATCAAAAAAGTCCGCTCGCAGCCTCGATGTGATTCACGGCTGTACCTCTCTCATGGCCGTCTCCTCTCTGCCCTTCTATTCCGGTTTCTTTGCCGAGTCTTCCTTTTTCCTTCACAAACACTTCTTTTCACCTTTTACTAAAGTCATCTCCATTTCATACAAAAATCTTAACAACAATATTACCTGAAACTAAAAATCCTACAAGGATTTTTTTCCTACAAGGCCAAGAATCCTACAAGGACCGAACTCTCTTATCTGTCTCCCTCTTCCAAATCCTGGTGGCGTCTGGTCAAATCTGTTTCTGGTGTTTGTTCCCCCTCCATCCCCTCCCTCACCTCAAATGGCCACACGGCTGACTCCGCACGTGAAAAAGCTGAATGCCTCAACTCTGTGTTTGCCTCTAAATCTTGTGTCCCAAACCCATCCCTCTCTGTACCCACCGTACCCAGTCGTACCCAGCTGCTCCTGGACTCTGTGTCCTTTCCTCCTGACAAGATGGAAAAGTTTCTGTCAACCCTCGACTCGGATTCTGCAACTGGACCTGACGGCATCAGCCCACGGGTCCTAAAATCCTGTTCTTCCGCTCTTTCACTCCCTCTCTCTGTTCTCTTCACCCTCTCTTTTGCTCAAGGTCATCTTCCATCTGCTTGGAAATCTGCCAACATCACCGCTTTGCACAAAAAAGGTGCAAAAACAGATCCCAGCAACTACAGACCAATCAGCCTTCTCCCAATTATCAGCAAAGTCATGGAATCCATCATTGCTTCAGATATGAAATCTTTCCACTTCTCCAATGGCTTGATCTCTGATCATCAATTTGGTTTCAGACCTGGACACTCTACTCTGGACATGCTGCTTCTGCTTTCTCAACAAGGGATGGAGGTCCTCAATGCCAAACAGGAAATTAGAGCAGTCTCCCTTGACATATCACGTGCCTTCGATACGGTCTGGCACCCCGCTCTGCTCACCAAACTCTCCTCTTTTGGTATCCATGGAAATCTCCACACAGGGCTGGCGGACTTCCTCTCTAGTCGTAGTCAACGTGTGGCCCTGAATGGGTTTCTCTCATCTCCTCTTCCTGTTCAGGCTGGAGTTCCACAAGGCAGTGTTCTGGGCCCTGTGCTTTTTCTGGTCTTCATCAATGATCTCTCTGACTCTCTTGAAAATCCTTTGTATCTCTTTGCTGATGACTCTACTCTCTGTCGCTCCATTCTTCATCCCTCAGATCGGCAGTCTGCAGCCTCCTCACTCTCTGCAGACCTGGACAAAATCACAGACTGGGCAAACAAGTGGAACATGTCTTTCAATCCTGACAAATCTCACACTCTTACGATGTCTCTCCGAAAAGACCGACTGGACAACCCTCCCATCCACTTTCTGAATAATCCTCTCCAAGAAGTTCTGTCACTCAAGCTTTTGGGTCTCACGATCTGCCATGATCTTTCCTGGGAAAACCACATTTCAAATCTGGCCTCCAAAGCCAGTCGCCGACTGGGCATCCTCCGTCGTGCGAAGTCCTTCCTTGGCACACCTGAGCTCCTCACCACATACAAGGCTTTCATCCGCAGCTCAATGGACTACTGCTCTCCCCTCTGGGTTGGTGTTCCTGCCTCACACCTTGCTCAGCTTCACGCTGTTGAAACCAAAGCTTTCAGAATCATTGGAATCTCCCGTGATGAAGCTGATTGTGAGGGCCTTTCACTCACTCACCGCAGGCAGGTTGGTGGTCTTTCCGTCTTCTACCGACTCCTCTCTGGCCTTGCCCCCCCCAGCTCTCTCTGGGCTCTGTCCCGCAAATATTCCTACAGGTCGCACAAGATCTGCCTGCAACCCTCTTATGGTCAAACTGCCAAAATCAAGACTCTCTGCTCACCTTCACTCCTTCATTCCTCTTTTCTCCCGCCTCTGGAACAAACTCCCTCACTCTCTTCAATCCCACTCCACCCTCCAGGTCTTTAAAACAGCTGTTCACCACCATCTCTTATCTTCCCCCATCCAAAACGTTGATCTTTTGTACCCCCGCTAATTTCACCCCAATTCCACTTTTTTGAAATACCAAGTTCTGTCCTGGAAGTCCTTGGTGTCCTTGTGTTTTGTACTTCTCCCCCCCCCCCCCCCCCTTCCCACGCCTCCGCCCCCCAAGCCCTCTCCCTTCCACACATCTCCCTGCTCTCAAATGTTGTGTTTGTGTGCTTCCCCTTCTCTCCCCATCTTGTTTTTCCGCTCCCTCTTTTTATATATTTTGTTAGTCTGGTTGATTTGTTTGTGAAGTAAATGTTAGCTCTTTCACGAGCCTCGATTCAGTATACAAAAAAAAAGAAAAAAAAAAGAAGTATATAATAACAACAAAAGCAGAAGTGACGGATCCATAACAATGGTCATACCAACACGTACACCATAGCCCACAGGGCCAAAATGCATTGTCATACCAACACATACACCCTTGCCCACAGGGACAGAATGCATAGTCATACCAATACATACACCCGTGCCCACAGGGCCAGAATGCATGGTAATACCAATGCATACACCCTTGCCCACAGGGCCAGAATGCATGGTAATACCAATGCATACACCCTTGCACACAGGGCCAGAATGCATGGTCATACCAATACTGTTTTCTGTTTGAAGACAACTGGCCATCAAAGCACAAGAGTGCATTCCACCCAGAAGATGAGTTGGCAGGCCCTCCATTGAGGGAGTATATACAACATTGAGGGAGTATCCTCTTTTCTTGGATGGAGACCCGAAACCCAAGGGATTGATGCTGTGATTAGCAGAGAAGCATTTTGTACTACATTATACACTGGACATTTATGAGTCTTTCACAGACTGCAGCTGAGCTGGAATACATATTTCATTTCATCATCTATCTTCTCAGTTACAATTTAGAGATCTTATTAACCAGTAATGGGTACCTAAATATGGTGTCTGTGTGGCAGCCGCCCCCAATGGGCCGCTCCCAAACCCATGCAGCAAGTGGTGATGTGGCACAGGGGTTCATGGACACCACTCTATTTCAGAAGTACTGGTGATTATATATATATATATATATATAATTATATATATATATATATATATATATATATATATATATATATATATATATATTGCTGCGGATATGGGATTTGCATCCATCCATATCCGCTTGTAAATATTCCCCTATTTCCTCAATACTTCCCAACTATCCCCAATCCCCTATTCCCTAGTCCCATTTTCTGTAAACAACACTCTGTAGACCCGACCTCCCCCTATTTCCCCCATTAAATGTCGTGCCCAGGTTCACCGCATCTCATGTAAGACAACTATAGGACATCTTGCTAGTTATTCTTAGTCTATGTCAGTTAAGGACTCGTTTCCATTAATTCTGACCCTTCGTTGCACCAGAATGTGATTGTATGGCACCGTTAGGAAGTTTAGGACCTCCCAATACCTCCCCGCAGCTCTTCCTCACAGTTCAACAACAACAACGACAACGAGCGCAGGGAGTGCGCGTCCTCACTCCGGCTTGGTTGGTAGGGGGTGTTGGGAGGGCACCAGGCCTTCCCAACGAGCCGCCATCGAACATGTGCTCGACGGGGTTACCAAATAGGGGCTCCCTGTCAGCTCCTCGTCAAGGGCGGAGCCCGGTAACCCCCGCACCCAATGGAAGCGGCGGACTGGCCCCAGTGGGGTGGAGCCAACCAGCCGAGGGCGTGTCACTCCCCGCTGAGCATGCGCAGGGAGAGGGAGGTGACGTCAGATGCGCGCTGAGCTTGAAGCAAGAAAGACGTCCCCTCCGAGCGCTGTGAGGCCTCCCCGCATCTTCTGGACCGTGCTTTATCCTGTCCCCGAGCCAAGGTGCACCTTGTGCTATCGACCTACCTGTCCCTTCCTGCCATCAATCCCTGTGTAAGTCCGCCTTGTTCCGTTTGTCTGTGGTCTGTCTGGGATAAGATACGACGGTAATTAAGTGCCCATCTCTTCTGTGTCTTTACCTCACTGCCTTGTAATCTACCCCTTTTCTCCACCACTGTAATTATACCCTCCTCCGGAGGTCTTGAGAACTGTACCCCTTGCGTCGTTTCCTCTTTCCCAGTCGTCGTGTCCTTTCTATCATTGATTTGGCATAGCGCGATTTGGCCAACGTCTGGGGGAATCGGGTGAGTTGGGGAAGAATCGGGGGAACTGTTAGGTCGCGGCAATACCACCGCTCGGTAAATAACATCTAAACCACGTCCGTAACAATATATATGTATATATATATATATATATATATATATATATATATATATATATATATATATATATATATATATATACAGACTTGGCATTTAATATGGAATTTTTTTTTTCCTTGACTTGGGTTTACTTTCTTAACTCAGTATATCAATCTGGTGAGTTTCTTTTACACTTTGGTGATTTATTTGTTAAAAGAACCATGTCACTGATTGTCTGTCGGAGCAAAAAGTCAACAACAGGATTATATCACAGGTCGCGTGGCAAAATGTACGGACAGGTGCATTTGAGGATTGGCTTCTCAGTCGGGTATACAAGGGTTGTTGCGTTCTGTATTAGTGGAAAACAACTGCTGCACGTCTCCAAAAGTTATTGCCGCTTCCTCTGGAGATGGTCCGTCAACTCGACAATGCTGTTTGTCATGGAGTGGTGGCTTTACGAAATTACGGCATGAAACAGCGTGCTATTGCTCGGCAGTATGGCATCACTCAAGGTCAGGTGTCAAAGATCCTGAAACGAAATGCTCAGAGGGGTGTCCCTACTCCAATACCGACGCCAGGACGTCCCCGCAGAACCACAAGGAGGGATGATCGTCAGCTGCACCAGTTAGTCCGCAATGGCCGTACAAAGTCAGCTAATCGGCTTAGGGCTGAGTGGCAGCAACTGACAAATGTGCCTGTATCCAAAAGGCTCGTCAACCAACGACTGGTTCAAGCAGGCTATCGTGCCAGGCGTCCCCTGAGAAAGCCATGCCTGACCAGACAACACCACCAGCGCCGCTTGCAGTGGGCCAGAGAGCACCGTCAATGGCAGCCAGGACACTGGAATCACGTGATCTTCAGTGACGAGTCTAGATTTCTGGTCTATCGTCAAGATGGCCGCGTCCGAGTGCGCAGACAAGTGCATGAAGCCTACAACAAAGATTGTATAGTGCCAAGAGTCCAAGCTGGAGGTGGTGGCGTGACCGTTTGGGCTGCTTTTCATGCAGGGGGCAAAACTGACCTGGTTGTTCTGAATGGAAACCTGAACCAGTTCAAGTGCAGGGCCATTCTGGAAGAAACATTGCTTCCATTTGCTCGTGCAGCCTTTCGAGGACACTTTGTCTTCCAAGATGACAATGCACGGCCTCATCGTGCTCGCAGGATCCAACACTTTCTTGCTGACTGTGGTGTCAAGCATATGGAGTGGCCTGCCATGTCCCCGGATATGAATCCGATAGAGAACTTGTGGGCAGAATTAATGCGTCAAATCGACCACTTGGGCCAGCAGCCAACCTCTGTGCGTGAATTGCAGCAGGCTATTTTCACTGCATGGCAAGCGATTCCTGTCCAAACCTTGGCAAATCTCGTGAACAGCATGCCTCGACGTGTACGTGCTCTCCTGAATGCTCGTGGGGGTTACACGAAGTACTGAACTGTAATTTTACTGTCCATAATCACAGTTGTAATTTAACTTTTGTTTTTGTTTTAAAATTTTTTGGCTAATGTGCAAAATAAAGAGATACTTCTGGAAAACGTACAGAAGTTTAACACAGTACTGTCCATGAATTGAGTTCGATATCAGTTTACATCACTTTCAAGGATCAATTTATTTGTTTCGAAATGTCAAATGTGGTTTTTGTTTCTTTTAAAGGTCACATTAACAAAATCTAGAATAATTTCAACATAATTCCAATGAACTTTTGGTTCTAAAACATCTTGAAAAGTATGTTCACCCCCGCAAAAAAAATATTCCATATTAAATGCCATGTCTG
This sequence comes from Myxine glutinosa, assembly GCF_964187855.1. Taxonomy (NCBI): domain Eukaryota; kingdom Metazoa; phylum Chordata; class Myxini; order Myxiniformes; family Myxinidae; genus Myxine; species Myxine glutinosa. Next base: position 61,691,951 of record NC_136273.1, on the reverse strand, counting down.
TATATACAGTGCATTCAGAAAGTATTCAGACCCCTTCACTTTTTCACATTTTGTTATGTTGCAGCCTTATGCTGAAATCATTTAAATTCTTTTTTTCCCTCATCAATCTACACTCAATACTCCATAATGACAAAGAGAAAACAGGATTTTAGAAAGTTTTGCAAATTTATTAAAAAGAAAAAAAATGAAATATCACATTGACGTAAGTATTCAGACCCTAAACTCAGTACTTAGTTGAAGTACCTTTGGCAGTCATTACAGCCTCGAGTCTTCTTGGGTATGATGCGACAAGCTTTGCACACCTGGATTTGGGGATTTTCTGCCATTCTTCTCTGCAGATCCTCTCAAGCTCTGTCAGGTTGGATGGAGACCATCGGTGGAAAGCCATTTTCAGGTCTCTCAAGAGATGTTCGATTGGGTTCAAGTCAGGGCTCTGGCTGGGCCACTCAAGGACCTTCACAGAGTTGTCCCTAAGCCACTCCTGCGTTGTCTTGGCTGTATGCTTAGGGTCATTGTCCTGTTGGAAGGTGAACCTTCGGCCCACTCTGAGGTCCTGAGCGCTCTGTTTCAGGTTTTCATTCAGGATATCTCTGCACTTTGCTCCGTTCATTGTTCCCTCAACCCTGACCAGTCCCCCAGTCCCTGCTGCTGAAAAACACCCCCACAGCATGATGCTGCCACCACCATGTTTCACCGTTGGGATGGTATTTGGCAGGTGATGAGTGGTGCCTGGTTTCCTCCAGAGATAACGCTTAGAATTGAGGCCAAACAGTTCAATCTTGGTTTCATCAAACCACAGAATCTTGTTTCTCACAGTCTGAGAGTCCTTTAGGTGTTTTTTTGCAAACTCCAAGCGGGCTTTCATGTGTCTTTCACCGAGGAGAGGCTTCCGTCTGGCCACTCTACCACAAAGCGCAGATCGGTGAAGTGTTGCAGTGATGGTTGTCCTTCTGGAAGTTTCTCCCATCTCCACACAGGATCTCTGGAGCTCTGCCAGAGTGACCATCGGGTTCTTGGTCACCTCTCTTACCAAGGCCCTCCTCCCCCAATTACTCAGTTTGGCCGGGCGGCCAGCTCTAGGAAGAGTCCTGGTTGTTCCAAACTTCTACCATTTAAGAATTATGGAGGCCACTGTGCTCTTGGGAACTTTCAATGCAGCAGAAATTTTTTTGTAGGCTTCCCCAGATGTGTGCCTCGACACAATCCTGTCTCTGAGCTCTCCAGGCAGTTCCTTTGACCTGATGGCTTGGTTTTTGCTCTTTTTTTTTTGTATACAGAATCGAGGCTCGTGAAAGAGCTAACATTTATCAAACAAACAAATCAAACAAACAAGCAAACAAAGATTATAAAAAGGGGAGCGGTAGACAAGATGGGGAGGGAAGGGGAGGAAGCACACAAACACAACATTTGAGAGCAGGGACATCGGGAGATATGTGGGAGTGAGAGCTGCGTGCACGAACAACTTCTCGCTGGGACTTCTGCCGAACATCAGCACGTCAGGAACGTTCAAAGCCTCCCTCCCCAATTTATGAACCCCAATAACTAAGGTCCGCTCGCGTTCAACAATCAATGAACAGCGCTGCCTGCCGGGTTTCGCCGTGGAACCGGAGAGTGGACCGAAGTGGAGCGTGGACCGGAGTGGAGCATGAACCGGGGGCCGGAGCCAACGCTGGCCCATCTGCTTGGACCTTCCTTCTTGCTATTCCCCTTTTCGTGCAAGTCTGTTTGTGTTGTCCTGGGCATGATATTTAAGACTGTGTAAGCTTGCCCTGTGTCCTTTTGCTCTTCTTCTTGTACATGGTCTTCTTTCATTTCCTCTTTTATCAGTGTAATTAATAAACCATATTTGTTCTTCCTTAGCTTTTGGTTTCATCTATTCGATCGCTTTCGTGATTTCCTCAATTGAGTACCGGTGGCACGATTTCCGAACTGCTCAGAATCGGGTTAGTCTTCTTGTTAATGGCTCAGGCTTCGGATTGCTAAACCGCTCGGCAATTTCCATCTTGTCCGCGGTCCGAGCAGAATTAATCTCCCTGTTTCACAGCCAGGGGTAGCACTCAGGTATTTGGGACTTCATTGACCAATCACCCTGGCTGCTCCCGACCGGAAGGAGCGTTATAACATCTAGGGTTGGGGGAACGGCCAGCTTAAAGGACAAGGGGATTAACCCCCCCCCCCCCTTGGTAAGGGGAGCGGCGACCCCCGAATCCATAACAATTGAAACATTAGTATGTGTTTGAACACATACCAGTTGTGAGACCTTATATAGACAGGTGTGTGCCTTTCCAAATCATGTCCAATCAATTGAATTTACCACAGGTGGACTCCAACCAAGGTGTAGAAACATCTCAAAGATGATCAAGAGAAATGGGAGGCAGCTGAGCTAAATTTCAAATGTCATAGCAAAGGGTCTGAATACTTATGTCAATGTGATATTTCAGTTTTTTTTAAATCCTGTTTTCTCTTTGTCATTATGGGGTATTGAGTGTAGATTGATGAGGGAAAAAATTGAATTTAAACGATTTCAGCATAATGCTGCAACATAACAAAATGTGAAAAAAGTGAAGGGGTCTGAATACTTTCTGAATGCACTGTATATACAGTATATACAGTCATGTGAAAAAGTAAGTACACCCCATGTAAAGTTTTGACTTTTTCAACATATTTCAACATACAGCTATTTGATCTTCATTTCAACAATATTGAGAGATAAAGGTGATATAATATAACAAATATCATGAAACATTTACATTTTGTAGTCCATTGCATAATTTAAATAAACATAAATGCAAATTTTGCTTGTGGAAAAAGTAAGTACACCCTTGGCTCTAATAGGTGGTATTGCCCCATTTGGCAGAAACAACCTCAAGTAGGCGTTTTTTATAACTCTCTACCAGTCTCTGACATCGACTGGGAGAAATTTTTTCCCACTCCTCCATGCAGAATTCTTTCAGCTGTGCGATGTTTGAGGGGTTTCTTGCATGCACAGCTCGTTTCAAATCCCCCCACAACATCTCGATGGGATTTAGATCCGGGCTTTGACTTGGCCATTCCAGAACCCTCCATTGCTTTCTTTTCAGCCATTCCTTGGTGGATTTACTGGTATGTTTAGGGTCATTGTCATGTTGCAAGGTCCACCTTCAGTTGAGCTTCAACTTCCTGACAGATGGCCTCACATTATCCTCAAGCACCCTCTGGTACAATGAAGAATTCATCGTGGATTCTATGATGGTGAGCTGCCCAGGCCCTGATGCAGCAAAGCTGCCCCAAACCATAATATTTCCACCACCATGCTTTACAGTTGGTATCAGGTTCTTGTGGTCAAATGCTGTCTTTGGTTTTCGCCAAACATGTCTTCTGGTACTGTGGCCAAATAGCTCTACCTTTGACTCATCTGTCCAGAGCACATTGTTCCAGAAGTGCTGGTCTTTGCCTAGGTGTTCATTGGGAAACTTTAGTCTTACCCTGATGTTCTTTCTGGACAGCAAAGGTTTCCTTTGCAGCAAAGGACAGCAAAGGATCCAACTTTGACATCAACAGTGGCAAGAGCTACCTGTAGGTCCCGTGATGACAAGCTGGGGTTCTTAGAGACTTCTTTCAGCATCTTGCGGTCTGCTCTCGGGCTGAACTTGCTGGGGCGGCCTGGCCTGAACAAGTTGGCAGTTTTTTGGAATCTTTTCCACTTGTAGATGATCTTCCGGACAGTCGAATGATCGATTTCAAATTGTTTGGAGATCTTTTTAAATCCCTTCCCAGACTCGTAGGCATCTATAACCTTCTTTCTGAAGGCCTCAGAGAGCTCTTTTGATCGAGGCATGGTGACGCCACACATTTCAACAACAAAGAGCAAACCAAACCAAATGTCTGAGGTTTAAATGAGACAGGTTCCTCCAAGATCCTCTCCAACAATGTTCTAATCATTTGCATCTAAGCTGGTGCACCTGATTCTAATTTTAGGTATTTGAAGTAGTGATAAATGTCGGGGTGTACTTACTTTTTCCACATGCAAAATTTGCATTTATGTTTATTTAAATTATGCAATGGAATACAAAATGTAAATGTTTCATGATATTTGTTATATTATATCACCTTTATCTCTCAATATTGTTGAAATGAAGATCAAATAGCTGTATGTTGAAATATGTTGAAAAAGTCAAAACTTTACATGGGGTGTACTTACTTTATCACGTGACTGTATATATATGTAAAGGTGGGCGCGATTCGGAAAATGTTAAGTCCGCTTACCGCTTATCCGCTCCGCCAGCCCGTGTAGTCCGATTCGCTTATCCGCTTCAGCGGCCGAAAATCTTAGTCCGCTTACCGGTTATCCGCTTATCCGCTTCGATTCGATTTTTTAAAAGTGCTTCGACGTTTTTAAAGCGATTTTTGACGTTTCTAAAGGGAATTTAATGCTTTTTAAGCCTAAATAGCCATTTCTAACTACTACAAAGACAAACAAAGCTTTTAAGATCAAAAATATACATTTTTATTTAAATAAAATTTATTCAAAATTTATTGAAATAAAGTTTTCCACTCGACTCTACTCTACTCTACAGCTAATTTAAATATAATTTTAATATATGCAAGTTACATTAAAGAAAAATCAATTTGCCCGTCCTTTCTTTGACAAGAGAGTCTACTAGTCAACAGACTAGCAGTCTGTTGACTAGTCCTCGTCTTCCTCCTCCACCTCGTGGGCCTTCTTGAGGATTTGGAGGTTGCCCTTCATGAAGACGAGGGCCTCGAAGTTCGGTGCAGCCAGGGCCGACCTCTTAGGCCTGAGGATGTCCGACCCGTAGCTGAACACGCGCTCGACCGAGGCAGAGCTCGGGAGCGGCGTGTTATGCCTGAGAAATAGTTACCCAAGCATCAGGGAACTCGAGCGGGAAGAGATTGGGCGAGAGCCCCGGGTTCCCCCTCAGCGGCTTCCTCGACCAGTTGTTGACCTCTTCCCTGATCTTCTCCTCGAGGTTCTCCTCCTGCTGCCCCTCCTCCATGGCGAACAGGTAGTCCGTACTGCTCGAGCCGGGCTGGGGTGCTGGGACTGCTGGTTTGCGTCGCTCGTGTGCCTGTCCCTGGCACTGCCGCTGGGCTGGAGAGTCAGAAATCTCTCCATCTTGACGTTATTGCCGCTCTAGCGTCCAATAAAATATTCAGTTTTCACTTATTATTCACTTAAATAAATATTCACAATTCTAGAGTAACGGCTCAGGCTAACAGCTGATTTGGCGAATCGCGATGCGCTTTAATTTTTCGGTAGTCCGCTTACGCTTATCCGCTTCGGTTTCCGGGGGTTGTTCCGATTCGCTTATCCGCTTCGAAAACGTTAGTCCGCTGCAGCGGATAAGCGGATAAGCGGACTTTCGAAGCGGACCGCCCACCTTTGTAAAATATATGTATGTATGTATGTAGGTATGTATATATATATATATATATATATATCAGTCAGTATGCGACTCCATCCATACATGACTGGTATATAACCGAAAGGTTTTCAGATTCACAAGTGTATGCAGGACTCACTGCGTTGCCCTGATGAAGCCCCAAGGGCGAAAGGGCGAAACCAGGTCGGTAACTGTGAGTTTTATATGCACTTGTGACAGTATCTGAACTAAGATCTAAATTACGCACTGTCAGATGGCTCTTCCAGAGCTTGGCAGGCAAGGCGTACGTACGTGGCAGTGACGTCACTGCGTGCGCTCATTAGGTTGGAGAACTGAAATTATAATTTCTGATATATATATATATATATATATATCAGAAATTATAATTTCAGTTCTATGTATACACTGTATATATACACATACATACATGCACACACACACATACACACACACACACACACACACACATACACACACACATACACACACACACACACACACATACACACACACACACACACATACACAAAACATACACACTATTGTGTTCTCTGAACTAGCCCCGAAGGTAATTGCACCCAACATACGGGTCCCTCGGCGTAGTTATCATACTAAAATTCACCAAATGTCCGTCTGTCTGTCTGTCTGTCTGTCCGTCCGTCCGTCCGTTCCCAGGTAACGCAAAAACGGCTGAAACAATCGCAACGAAATTTTGGGTGGGTAATCCTGGGACCCCCTGGAGTAAAATGGGTGATATCGTTTTTCCAAGTTCAGCTTTGGTCTCCAGTATTTTCAGGTTTGGTCTCCCCCCCCTAACGTTATTTTCCCACACCTCTGGATACGCCTCGTTTTCTTTCGACCTCACTGGTTGTGAAGTGAAACGCAATCGGCGGATAACTCATGACACCCAGGAACATATCGTGCTTGCCGACTCCGTTCACATCACTTCGGGGTACACTGACATTTTACCTCTGGGTACACTGACATTTTACCTCTGGGTACACTGACATTTACCTCTGGGTACACTGACATTTTACCTCTGGGTACACTTGACATTTTACCTCTAGGTACACTTGACATTTTACCTCTGGTACACTGACATTTTACCTCTGGGTACACTTGACATTTTACCTCTGGGTACACTTGACATTTTACCTCTGGGTACACTTGACATTTTACCTCTGGTACACTGACATTTTACCACTGGGTACACTTGACATTTTACCTCTGGGTACACTTGACATTTTACCTCTGGGTACACTTGACATTTTACCTCTGGTACACTGACACGATATCGTAAGCATTATTCATGTCCACGAAACGCCTTCACATTACCTCAGCGTAATTCAAACCGTGAACACAGCGAATATTGGGGAGTCCATTGATCGTGTTCAAGGGATGACACCATATCGTAAGCCTTATTCATATCATATCATATCTTCTTATTATAATAGAGCAAACGTATATGGTTATGTATGTCGTTATGTCGGATCTAAATTGTATGTTTATATGCGACTAAAACGTCTTCTTCTTCTTCAAATAAAATTACCACCCTCTTAATTGCGTTAAGACTGCTGAGACCCCTGAGACCTTTGATGACCCTTTAAATCCCCCAAGACCCTTCAGACCACCAAGACCCCTGAAGACCCAAAACACCCTTGAAGACCCAAAAGACCCTGAAGCCCCAAAACACCCCGAAGACCTAAAACACCCTGAATACCCAAAACACCCTGAATACCCAAAACACCCCAAAGACCCAAAACACCCCGAAGACCCAAAACACCCCGAATACCCAAAACACCCCGAATACCCAAAACACCCTGAAGACCCAAAGCACCCCGAAGACCCAAAACACCCCGAAGACCCAAAACACCCCGAAGACCCAAAAAAGCCTGAAGACCCCAAAGACCCTTAAATACCCTTTAGACCCAAAATACCCTTAAATACCCCCAAATAACCAAAATACCCCAAAGACTCTTAAAGACCCAGAGGAAACAAAAGACTCTTAAGGCCCTAAAAGTCCCTGAAGATACCGAAGACCCAAAAGACCCCGAAGATCCAAAACACCCCAAAGACCAAAAATACCCTTCAAGGCCCAGAGGATCCAAAAGACTCTGAAGACCCAAATGGCCCCGAAGACCCAAAACACCATGAAGACCCAAAAGACCCAAAAGACACCAAAATGGTCAAAGATGCCTATCCCTCTGAAACGACGTGTGGTGAGGCGCGCAGGATGCGCCGAGTCACACTAGTTTCCACAATGTAAGGTTAGAGTAGTCCCTTTCCCTTGTGTAGTGGGTTAGAATGTGATACAATGCATTGGTGAGGGTTAGAGAGGTTTTTCCCCCCTTTTCTCCCCATTTTCTAGGGGGTAATTGTTACGTATGCACATCGTGTTTTAGTTTAATAGCTCTGTGGTACATGCGCGAGTTGCTGCCATAGCACACCAAAAAGCGTTCGAATCACGCGCCAAATTCCAACTGCCACTCGTCCACCCCCATCTCTAAATCTTCCCTTTAGATACACGATAAGGACCACGTGCCGCAGTTTGGAGACCGGCTGGACAAAAGTTGATGCAGAGGCCTGGCAAGGGTGGGGCTAAGCAGGGATGCGCCAATCAGCAGGTGTAGTTACGCGAAGAGAATTATTGATCCACTTTTAGGCCCCGCCCTCACTAAGGGATTATAAATGAGCCAGAGGGCAGATACTCGGTAGGCATTGGTTTTGACTTTGTTTTGTGCTTCCTTTGTGGTGCTTCAAGAGAGATCAATCGGGGCGAGTGATGCTGCTCACATTGGCTGGTCGAACTGGGAGCCAAGCCTTGGGGCAGATCCACTTTTAGGCCCCGCCCTCAATAAGGGATTATAAAAGAGCCAGAGGGCAGATACTGGTAATGAGCGCACCGATTAGGGCCAGACCAAGCCACGCTTACACGTATCTTTTAGGTCTCACACATTAGGTTATTTATCTCATGCATTCTTTTCTCAGCTATCTATATTTTATCGTTCTCCCTTCTCACCATCAATAAAGACTCACCATCAAAAAAGAGGGCATCAACGATTGGCGGCGTTGCTGCAGCCCTACTCCTCCAGAGAGACAACCGCTGATAATACACCTTTGCAGTATCTCTTGCACCACCCGCATTTCATGCACCACACTGTGCTCTCGACAGTCACCCACCCGAGACACCCTGAGTATTTCTCCTCTCGACCCCTCCATTTGAGAGTTTGGGTCGTTGAAGCACAACCGCTTTCGCCCGGTGAGCAAGAGGCCATGACCCTCATTCTATTTCTCCTCTTTCTGTTCTATCACCCTCCGCAGATGATCTGATTGGGTAAGCATGTTGTGTATAGCCAGTAGATAAGGCATATGATTAAGTCTGCATGGTGTCCATTTTCTTTGCTCTGTGTGTATATTGCACCAAGCTTCATTGCTGCGATTGCCTGTACACTTTGATTACATTCCCCCCTTTTACATTAATTTGATTGCTTGTGTACATTGAAGTCCTTCAGTTCCCCCCTCCCCCCACCCCCCACTCCCTGCATGATCCTGCTGTAATAATCTGAGTACTATGTCTGGTCCCAGTGCCTGGTTTTCTCTGCTCATAGTCTACTTGCCAAGCCTATAGAGCCCTCTTATGAACCCGGAAATGTTGAGTACCCCAAAGTTTTAAGTTAGAAATGTACAGTATGGGTCCCCAGCACTTAGAAACTGCCGGATGCTAACTTGCATATGTTGGGCAATTAGCAAAATTAGCATTAATAGCATTAACCCGATCAAACATAGGCCTGGGACACTGAAATTTCTGTTTCGCTCTATTGCTCCGTTTGAATGCTTCGTGTGAGCAAACTATTTGAAGGATCTGTATGAAATTTGGACATAATACACTTAGACAGATATGCTTTCCGTGAGTGTTCTTATAAAAAAGTTCCTGCGATCAAAATTTCATGTGAAAAAAGGGATGTAAAAGCCGTGGATTTTTTTTAACCCAACTTTTTTTGCGCGGTTAGTGCCCCTACTCTCATGTTGAGCTACAGTTTCAATGTTCGTGTTTATTTGAACAGATCGTAACCTGGCACGTTCAACGCACTAAGCCCCATCTCGCTTAGTCATTCATCGGCTCAATGTCATTCATGTCATTCGATGTCATTCATCGGCTCAATCGGACAACTGATGAATTCAACAGGTGTGGAGGAGCTAGTCGGTGCATCATTTGGAGGCCTGAAATCCATCTTCAACGGGAAGGCCTGGCCCAAGGCTATGCGAGCCTTCCGTATGGTTGTGTCTGCTCTTCTTCATGACTTCTTAGAGGAGGGAGAGAAGACTCACGATCAGATAACGGCATTCCTGGAGAAAGCCAGAGAGCACCCCACAGGCCGGCTATGGGTGGATTGTTTCATCACCCCTACCCTAATAGCTCACAGGTTCTGGCGAGCAGAAAGAGAGGGTGATTGGATGCTGCAACAACACTGCCTTGAAGAGATGCTGCCCTATTTCTTTGCTGCCGGTCATCACCACTACGCAAGATGGATCACATGACATCTGCGCAACATGCAGTACCTTCCTGCTACTGCCAAGGATGACCTTTACGCTGTAAGCCATGTGTGCCGCCACTCTGATGGTGCAGCTGCAGTGAGTGGAGACATGTTTGGGGAGCAGACATGCATCAAGCAAGGGAAGGGAGTAGGAGGCATGAAGGGCATCTCCACCAACCCTGAGCAGGTCGCCGTGTGGATCCAATATTTCGGCATCTGCTCCTATCTCTCCAAGTCATTGGATGAGATTTACGACGATGCTGAAGCACCGGATAAGACAATGAAGCCCAACAGACACAAAGAAGAGGGTAAAGGACGGCGGGAATTGGACGCGGAGGACCGGGCTAAAATCCTGAGAGTGCTACAGGAAAACTCTCATCCACTCACCATAGAGACCGCGACCCTCCACCATATCATAAATGGCCAGGTGGCAGATGAAAAGGTGAATGTGCAAGATGCATTGAAGATCGGACAGGACATGAGCACACTGTTCTCTTCATCACTACCTGAGAGATTTCATGCGCCCATCTCAAATAAGGTGGTGACAATGACATTCACCAAAAAAAGAGTGAAGGTCAATGCGAAGATCATATGTGACCTTGAGGCGTTGTTTGCTCGGCTGCTGGTGGTGGGGAGCAAGAGAAGAATGGAGCTCTCTGCCATCTTTGACTACGAGCTCGGCCCGGTCCCTGCATCCATCATCGATGAGTATGGATGCCTCAGGAAGGGTAACAAGTCTGTGATCGTCCAGCATCTTGGAATCCTTGCCCCCAATCCCCACCCACCACATGTTGTACTCATTGATGCATCGCAGCTCATCTACCACGTGGTGTGGCCATCGTCAGGCACTGTGGCTGACCTCGCAGCCAGCATGGGGCGCCGGCTTAATCACTACATCACCGAAACATTTGTCATCTTTGACCGGTATGAGCAAGTCTCTGCCAAAGACCACGAGAGGCAGAGAAGAGCTGGGGAGAGCTCAACAGAGTACCGACTCTCACTGACAACCCCTCTACCTAGCCGTGACAAAGTGATGAAGAACAAGACAAACAAACGGAGACTGGGTGAGCTCGTGTGCACACACAACATAGGAGATCACATCAAGATGGTCAGCAAAGCAGACAGTATTGTCACTCATGATGAGGCTGACGTCTCCCTCATCTCATACATGTTGGATGCAGCCAGTCGTGGAGCTGAAACTGTCCGCATTCTCAGCGACGACACTGATGTTTTCGTACTCATGGTCTATTGGTGCTGGAAGGTGGGTATCACATGTAACCTGCAGATGGAGAGATGGGATGGCACTATTCTCAACATCAATTCGACAGTAGAGAACCTCGGTGAGCAGTGTCGCTCCATCCTGGCTATGCATGCTCTCTCCGGATGTGACACCACCTCCTATCCCGCGGGGAAAGGGAAGGTGTTCGCACTCAAGGCCATGAGAGTAGTACCTGGTGACCTGCTTCACTTCATCGGAGAGGAGGGAGCTACTGATTTACGGATTACAGAGGCAGTGAGTGGTTTCTTCCTGGCTCTGTACAACGAGAGGGAGTCGGCATCTCTGAACGTCGCCAGATATGACATCTACCGAAAGCGCAAACCCCCCCCCCCCCCCAGCACTGAAGACACTGCCTCCTACAGAGCGCAACGCTCTCCTCCATGGACGGCGTGCCCATCTACAGGTGCTGCTTTGGAAAGCAGCAGACTGCCCTGACCCACCAGCTGTGGACATAACAGAGTTTGGATGGAATAAGAAGGAAGGCGAGAATGGAGAGGAAGTCATCATGCCCATCCTGGATGCAAGCCCCGTTGCTCCTCCTGCCGTGTTGGAAATGATCAGCTGTAGCTGCAAAGCTGGGTTAAAGCCCTGTTTAAAAGCAAAGTGCAGCTGCGTAGCTGCAGGCCTGGCCTGTACCAGCTACTGCTTCTGCAAAGGCTCTGATAGTACATGTTGCAACACACTCACACACTCACAGCAAGAAGAGCAATATGACAAGAATGTAGAGTCAGGAGAAGAAGATGAAGACGATGAGGATGAGTTTTATGATGAGGATATGCTTTATAACAGTGCAGAGTAGTAGAAGTGCAAGACGCTCTTTCTTGATGGAAGTTTTATGTTGTGTAACTAGCGCACATATTTTTCAGCTCTGATAATTTTGGGTATACTTGTGTTTGAATTTTGAGGATATTATTTACCCATAGTCATATTATTCTAGTTTGGTATGGTACTTGCCTTTGTTACCTCTAATACCTGTGAATAAAAGTGGAGCAATAGAGCGAAACAGAAATTTAAGTGTCCCAGGCCTATGTTTGATAGGGTTTTTTTTTTTTTTTTTTTTTTTTTTTTTTGTATACAAGGTCGAGGCTCGTGAAAGAGCGAACATTAATCACACAGAAAGACAAACCGACACATAAAACATATAACATAGGGAGCGGTAGACAAGATGGGGAGAGAGGGGGAAGGACACAAACACAACATTTGAGAGCAGGGACCGAGAGACATGGAGACATCGAGAGATCTGAGAGAGGGCGAGGGCTTTGGGGGGGGGGGGCGTGGGAAGGGGGCGGTGGGAGAGGTATAAAACATATGGACACTGCCAGGACTTCCAGGAAAGAAGTTGGAATTTCAAACAAGGTGGATCTGGGGTGAATTAGCGGGGGTAGAAAAGATCAAGGTTTTGGATGGGGGAAGATAAGAGATGGTGGTGAACAGCTGTTTTAAAGACCTGGAGGGAGGAGTGGGATTGAAGGGAGTGAGGGAGTTTGTTCCAGAGGCGGGAGAAAAGAGGAATGAAAGAGTGAAGGTGAGCAGAGAGCCGAGATTTCGGCAGTTTAACCATCAGAGGGTTGCTGGCAGATCTTGTGCGACCTGTAGGAATATTTGGGGGACAGAGCACAGAGAGAGCTGGGGGTGCAAGGCCGGAGAGGAGTCGGTAGAAGACAGAAAGACCACCTACCTGCCTGCGGTGAGTGAGTGAAAGGCCCTCAGAGATAGCTTCATCGCGGGAGATTCCAATAATTCTGAAAGCTTTGGTTTCAACAGCGTGAAGCCGAGCTAGGTGTGAGGCAGGAGCACCGGCCCATAGGGGAGAACAGTATTCCATTGAGCTACGGATGAAAGCCTTGTATGTGGTGAGGAGCTCAGGTGTGCCGAGGAAGGACTTCGCACGACGGAGGATGCCCAGTCGGCGACTGGCTTTGGAGGCCAGCTTGGAAATGTGGTTTTCCCAAGAAAGATCATGGCAGATAGTGAGACCCAAAATCTTGAGCGACAGAACTTCTTGGAGAGGATTGTTGAGAAAGTAGATGGGAGGGTTGTCCAGTCGATCTTTTCGGAGAGACATAGTAAGAGTGTGAGATTTGTCAGGATTGAAAGACATGTTCCACTTGTTTGACCAGTCTGTGATTTTGTCCAGGTCTTCAGAGAGTGAGGAGGCAGCAGACTGCCGATCTGAGGGAAGAGGAATGGAGCGGCAGAGAGTGGAGTCATCAGCAAAGAGATAGAGAGGATTTTCGAGAGAGTCAGAGAGATCATTGATGAAGACCAGAAAAAGCACGGGGCCCAGAACACTGCCTTGGGGAACTCCAGCCTGAACAGGAAGAGGAGATGAGAGAAACCCATTCAGGGCGACACGTTGACGACGACTAGAGAGGAAGTCCGCCAGCCATGCATGGAGATTTCCATGGATACCAAAGGAGGAGAGTTTGGTGAGCAGAGCGGGGTGCCAGACCGTGTCGAAGGCACGTGATATGTCGAGGGAGACAGCTCTAATTTCCTGTTTGGCATTGAGGACCTCCATCCATTGTTGAGACAGCAGAAGCAGCATGTCCAGAGTAGAGTGACCTGGTCTGAAACCAAATTGATGATCAGAGATCAAGCCATTGGAGAAGAGGAAAGATTTCATATCCGAAGCAATGATGGATTCCATGACTTTGCTGATAATTGGGAGAAGGCTGATTGGTCTGTAGTTGCTAGGATCTGTTTTTGCACCTTTTTTGTGCAAAGCGGTGATGTTGGCTGATTTCCAAGCAGATGGCAGTTGACCTTGAGCAAAAGAGAGGGTGAAGAGAACAGAGAGAGGGTGAGATAGAGCAGCAGAGCAGGATTTTAGGACCCGTGGGCTGATGCCGTCGGGTCCAGTTGCAGAATCAGAGTCGAGGGTTGACAGAAACTTTTCCACCTTGTCAGGAGGAAAGGACACAGAGTCCAGGAGCAGCAGGGTACGACTGGGTATGGTGGGTACAGAGAGGGATGGGTTTGGGACACAAGATTTAGAGGCAAACACAGAGTTGAGGCATTCAGCTTTTTCACGTGCGGAGTCAGCTGTGTAGCCGTTTGAGGTAAGGGAGGGGATGGAGGGGGAACAAACACCAGAAACGGATTTGACCAGACGCCACCAGGATTTGGAAGAGGGAGACAGATAAGAGAGTTCGGTCTTGAGAATGGAGAGATATTGTTTCCTGGCTCTCCTGAGGGTGGACACACACTTGTTTCGGGCTTTGTGAAAGGAAATGAGATTTCCTTCCGTTGGATTTGCTTTCCAGGAGACGAAGGCAAGTTGTTTCTGGGCAACAGCCTCACCACAAGATTCCGTGTACCATGGACGGGAGGAAGGGTATGACAACTGAAGACGAGATGGGATAAATCTGTGCATGAGAGAGAGCAATTTACTTTGGAAGAATTCCCAGGATGAGTTGATGTCAGAGGTGGTAGAGATGGGAGACCAGTCCAGATGATTGATGGCTGCTTGAAGACCGTGTCAGTTGGCCTGAGTGAAATGCCAGACTCGTCGACGCTGAGCAGGCTCCCTGAGGATGGTCAGAGAGATGTCCACTTTAACAAGGACATGATCAGATGATCCGATCGGAGCAGAAGAAGAGCAGCAGACATTTTCAGGGAAGTTAGTCATAACCAAGTCCAAATTTGCTAATGCTATTAGGGTTAATGCTATTAATGCTAATTTTGCTAATTGCCCAACATATGCAAGTTAGCATCCGGCAGCTTCTAAGTGCTGGGGACCCATACTGTACATTTCTAACTTAAAACTTTGGGGTACTCAACATTTCCGGGTTCACATTGCTGGCAAGTAGACTATCATGCTGGATGGGATCATCAGGTCATATGTGAGCTTTGTTTGTCATACATCAGCATATGAGGTCATATGTCATTGTTTTCAATGAGTGCTTTTGGTTTGTTTCCATGACTTTTGGGGAACTGGAATATTGGAATTTATGCAGATGGATTACTCTACATACCTTGTTGTGCCTTTGGGTGTACAGATGCTCTGACATGAGTGTTTTACATCCCTATAGGAGGTGACTCGTGCTTTCTGGTTGCACCTAGTAGAATCTACACCTGTCCGATTGACTCAGTCCTGCCATCTTCTTAAGGCCATTGGCGTAGTGCCCTTGGTCTTGGGCATTAATAATGATTTGTTCTCTGTCCCAGTTGAGCTGACTTCTGATTAGCCATTCCGGTGATCCTTCTTTGTCTATCCCCAATCTGTCCAAATCATTTTTATAAATCCCTGCTCTTTTGTCTTTCTTTCAGTTGTCACTACAGATACTGTATGTTTATATTTCATCTTGGATTTTTCTTTTGTCTTTTTTGCAATCAGTAGGGCTGTATTTGTTGCTGTTTCAGTTGGGTGTGTGACATCTTCTATTCACACCTGGTTTTGGGAAAAAAATTGTAAAGGTGAGAGAGATACCTTTTCTGGTTCATTGTGTTCATGCTTGTATACAAATTGTATCCGGTAGTCTGTTGAGCTTTTCACATACTCTGCTAATGCTACAGTCGTCGCTCTGTGCACTTGATTGAGTTCCATCAGGCTGCCACCTCCTTCTTTCCTCAGCAGGTACATTATTGGGATGCACTGGTTTTTGTAGAACATTTTGTAGATAGTGAGGAGCTTCCATGTTTTGATATCTAGTTTTTTGATATTTGCTTTTGGCCAGTTTACGATTCCACAGCTGTACTGGAATACTGGGATTACTCGTTGGTTTATGGCTTTGCTTTTGTTATTTGGGGAGAGGTATGTTTTCACAATCAGTGTCATTCCACACAGATATTCTTTGGTAATTGTTTTATGCATTTGTTTGTGACATATTTGGTGGTCCTCTTCTACTCCAAGGTATTTGTAAGATGCTTCGTTGTCTAGCTCCTGTATTGTTGTATCTAGGTCGATTGTTATGTTGCCTTTTTTGTTGATCTTCCTTGCATGAATGTGCACTTGGCACACTTATCTAGGCCAAATTCCATTTGGATGGTGTCAGAGAACTCTTTCACGAATTTCAGTTGTTCTGCCAATTTTTGTTGTTCGGCACAAGGAGTTTTAAATCATCCATGTACACTGTACAGTCGATGTGTCACCTTTCTTGTTTCTTTGGACGTTCTCTTATTAGTTGTTGCGGTGTGTGAGTTTGTATTAGTGTGGGCGTTGGAGTATTATTGTGTGTGTGTGTGTGCGTGTGTGTGTGTGTGTGTGTGTGTGTGTGTGTGTGTGTGTGTGTGTGTGTGCCACCCCCTGTGATGGCATTCTATGCTTGCTGGCAAATAAGCATGGCACCCAGGTCCTGAATCAGGCACTCTTTTGGTCTATTTCTCATATAGGCGTAAAGGAATGTGTTTGGGCAGCCTTGAAGCTTTGAGATTTATTCCAGATTGTGTTGCCTTGGTGACCATGGTGAAAAAGGGCTTTTCTGTGGAAGGCAAAATGGGCAGCTGGGGGCCATTACTTACTGTTAGGGGAAGTTTATGTCAATCACACTTCTCCGTTCATATACATATACAGAATGACTATATCCTCGAATGATAGAGTACTGTTTTTTCTAACGATGGAAAGTTCAGTAAGATGAATACCTACCTGCTCAAGGACTAGAAAGTTGCTTGTTAGTTATTACTATGAGTTTTTATCATCTACCTCATCAATGGTCTAAAGTGGCCTGAATAAGTCATCTGGAGAAAGTAGGTCTACTTTAACGTTTACATAGAAGGATATACGACAGAACCTAGACAAAAGAAGGGGTAATTTGATCCATCTCTCCCATGTCACACCCCTATAACCAATAATCAAGACTGCCGGCATATTCGTGTTGACCAATTAAAATGTAGCTCCGTGATAATATAAAACACTTTGCACCAACGTTTCGTTCAGAACACGAGCACACAACGAATCACTTTTATGAAATGACAAATGAGCACTGGTGTACAAGTAGCCTTCAGTTCACTAAATGGTGCTCTTGACGCAGACCCTAAAGAAAGGACGTTGCTCGTTCCTCACGTGTACCACTTGAAATGGAAATGTACCTCAAAATTCACCAATCGTGTGACTTCCCTTTATAAAGGGTGCGGTCCAATGGCACCAAGCTCCTGCCCTGCCTTGACCACGACACTCCTCCACTTCCCTTTGTCCTTAGCGAACTCTCTCCACTCTCCAACCACCTCCACCTTACTGATATCCCTCTTCACACAATCCGCACATCTCAACTATGCTCGACCTCTTTTTCTCCTACCTTGTTCCCTCAACCTATCCACTCTTTTTGCCATTCTCTCTTCATCCATCCATACAAAATATCCAGCCCATCTCAACCAGCATTTCACCAACCTCCCCATCAAGGTCATATGTGCACCAATCTCCTCTCTAAGTTCATCCATTCTCCATCTATCCACCCTCTTCACTCCCACAATCCTCCTGACCCAGTTGTTCTCGCCAACCTGCAGCCTCTGTTTTTGTCTCTCTGTCAGTGTCACTGTCTCCACATCGGAAAGGTAGGCCGGCGTTACACACGACATCAGAACCTTCTCTTTCAATCTCCTTGAAATATTTATGGCTGCCATTACACCTTCCAGCGTCCTCCAAGCATTCACACCCACGACCCACCTGAATCCTCCTCTGCCTCTGATTCACCATCCCCGGTCACTGTTCCCCCCAGATACTCAAACCCATTTCCTTATCTGATCTCCTTCCCCTCTAACCTGATATTCATTTATTTTCTCTGCTGCCTGGCCCACATCACCTCCATCTTCTCCAAGCTCATCTTAGCCCACGTTTCTCAAATTCCTCCTTCCACTCCCCCAGTACTTCCTGCATCTCCCACCCACTCTCCACCAAAACAGCCAGATCGTCCACATACAGCATTCGCCCCAGAATACCTTTCATGCTTACCTTCCTGCTTACCAGCTCCATCACCGTGATAAACAGGAATGGGCTACCGATGTTCACTTTGAACTTCTCTGACATCCCAGGACCAACCAAAACTCTTCCCTTCCTTCCCTTCCACCAACCTAACTTCTGCTCCCATCCATATCGGTGTCGCCACCTCCATATCTCTCCGGACAGTGTCGTAGGCCTTCTCCAGATCCACAAATCCCATAATGCCATTTCACCTTGCACCTCCAACCTCATCTCCACCAGCTGTCTCAGAGCGAATACATCCCATTCCTCATCATCGTCATCATCCTGAGCTTCAACTCCAGCCTGGGTCTGAAAGAGCTTGTTGAAGACTCAAGAGAACATCAATATGTTTTCTGCCAGTTCCAATTGCTCCGAAAAAGAAGAACAAGGTTAAACAGGCAAAGAGCACAAAGGAGTGGACGACGGTTCATTCATTTGGTGAGATTGCATGCTCACCAGTCAAGACGTGCGATAATCCAAAGCATTCCAAGTGCGGCCACAACTGTTTGACGAAATCCTCGACGCTCCGGATAGGTCATGGTGACCTCAAAGAACGACAAATAATCAGAGAACTCATTCCCGGAGATTATATGAAGTTGTTTGTTTTGAATCAAGGGTAACAATCGACTGGCTTGGTGTCCAATCGCTCCCTTTCATGTGTAAGCCTTCCAGCCCGCCAATCCCAGGCGTAATCAGCGTTCCTTTAATAGTCAGCACTTTAAATCATTCGGCGTTGTGACGTCACCGAGGATAGTTTAAGTATAATTCGCTCGATTGGCGGTAAATTACCTTGTGACCACATCAGGCAGTTCAAATGTATTTTTGTGCAATTTTCGTTACCGTGAATGTCAAATGGGATTGCATGTGGGGTATTCATAAGTTTATTCTTTACATTATCTCAACCCATAATAGCGCAATCTACCAAATTAATTTACACCTATAATTAGAATTAAAATAGATCCACATCTAATTACACTTGCAATACTTAACTACCTCCTGGTTACACTAAATGCTGTAACCTCCCTCGAGGTTAAACTTCTCGAGATCCAGGTTAACCGTAAACCTCCACTCTTTGATACCATCTGGGGAACCGTCTGCCTTGGGATGTTCATTCCAGATCTTCCCTCCAGGTTATGCACGACCATCTCATGATGTCCCCCATCCCGCTCCCCACAATGACCCTTCCTATATCCAACCATATCTCTTGCACATTGCAGTGTCTGTTTGTGTCTGTCTCTGTCTCTCCTGTTCCTTCATGGGACAGTCCCGTGCTCAGCAAGATACGGGGTTTTGTAATCACAACTGTGTGTGTGTGTGTGTGTGTATGTGTGTGTGTGTGTGTGTGTGTGTGTGTGTGTGTGTGTGTGTGTATGTGTGTGTGTCCGAGCCGTAAATTTTTTACCATTTGAGTTTTGTCACCAAATTTTCACGAAAACTTTATTATGATAATACAGAGAAGGCAAATTAATCATTTTGGCAAAAGGGCAAAAGGTCAAAGGTCAGCATCACATAAAATCATCAATTTTCATCCAATAGACCTGAAATTTAAATTTACCATTTCAGTTTTGTCATCAAATTTTCAACATAGCTATATTATGACAACTAGTGTGACTCGGCACACTCCGCGTGCCTCACCACACGTCGTTTCAGAGAGATAGGCGTCTTTGACCATGTCTGCTTTCCCAGGGAGTGAGGGATGGCGGGAATGGTGGGTGGGCGTTAGTGGTAGTGATGGTGGATTGGGGATCGTGGGGGAAAGTGGGGTAATGATGGAGGGGGGGGGGGGGGGGGTGCGGTGGATGGTGATGGGGAAATGGTGGAGGAGAACGGCCAAAATTGGGTCTTCAGGGACGTTTGTATCTTCAGGGTATTTTGGTCTTTGGGGTCTTTTGGGTCTTCAGGGTCTTTTAGGCCTTTGGGGTATTTTGGTTCTTCGGAGTCTTTGAGGGTCTTTTGGATCTTCGGGATGTTTTGGGTCTCAGGGTATTTTGGGTGTTCAAGGTTCTTTGGGGTATTTTGGGTCTTCAGGGTATTCAAGGGTATTCAGGGTATTTTGGGTCTTTAAGGTTTTTTTTTGGTATTTGTGGTAGTTTGGGCCTTTGGGTCTTTAAAGGTCTCCGAGGTCTTCAGTGACTTTTGGGTCTTCAGGGCGTTTTGGGTCTTCAGGGCGTTTGGGTCTTCAGGGTGTTTTGGGTCTTCAGGGTCTTTGGGGTCTTCAGGGTCATTGGGGTCTTCAGGGTCTTTG
The DNA here is from genome assembly GCF_964187855.1 of Myxine glutinosa. Classification (NCBI taxonomy): domain Eukaryota; kingdom Metazoa; phylum Chordata; class Myxini; order Myxiniformes; family Myxinidae; genus Myxine; species Myxine glutinosa. Next base: position 61,671,610 of record NC_136273.1, on the reverse strand, counting down.
GGGTGTTTTGGTTCTTTAGGGTGTTTTGGTTCTTCTGGGCCATTTGGGTCTTCAGGGTCTTTTGTATCCTCTGGGCCTTTAATTATTTTTTTGGGTCTTTGTGGGTGTTTTGAGTCTTCGCAGTTTTTGGGGTATTTTGAGTCTTCAGGGGCTTTTGGGTTTTAAGGGTCTTCTGATTCCTCTGAGTATTTAAGGATATTTGGGGTATTTTGGGTCTTCGGGGTATTTTGGGTCATCAGGGTATTTTGGGTCCTTTAAGGGTATTTTGGGTATTCAGGGTCTTTAAGGGTCTTTTGGGTCTTCTTGGTATTTTGGGTCTTCAGGAATCTTGGTGGTCTTAAGAGGACTTAAAGGGTCGTCAAAGTTCTGAGGGGTTTCAGCAGTCTAAAGGGTCAAAAGTTATATTCCAACAGTACGTAATTAAGAGTTCACGGAGTGTTGTGGGTGGTAATTTTATTTGAAGAAGAAGAAGACGTTTTGGTCACAAATAAACATACAAACAAACATCAACATATACGTTTGCTCTATTATAATAAGATATGGAGAAGGCAAATGAATAATTTTGGCAAAAGGTCAAAAGGTCACAGGTCAGCGTCACATAAAATCATCAATTTTCATTCAATTGGCCTGAAATTTAAATTTACCATTTGAGTTTTGTCATCAAATTTTCAATAAAGCTTTATTATGATAATATGGAGAAGGCAATTTAATAATTTGGTCAAAATGTCAAAGGTCAGCATCATAAAATCGTCAATTTTCATCCGATTGACCAGAAATTTAAATAATTTGCATATTGGGTCACTGAATTGGTTCACCAATAAAAAGGTAGAAGCTGATTGATTTTTTTTTTATATCTAAAGCTCAAAGGTAAAGGCTACATAAGAACATCAATTTTTATTTTGTATTTTCTTTTTAACTGTTTTCGTTATATTGAGCATACGGAGGACGAAGACTTCTGAATACAAACGGATTTGCATTTTGCATCAGACCCGCTTTGCATTTTCAGATGCTTTCTGGTTATACCTTGTAATCCATCGGTTAAGGTGGCCGACTTAAGATCTCGGGGTCTTGGGTGCACTCGTGCCTTTGAATCAACATCATGTCGGTTGACTCAGCCTGTCAGCTGGTACAAAATGAGTCCCCGCTTACTGGTAACGGGGGCACTGCATCAGCGGCACAGCTACAGGCTGCGAACGAAACAGCAACAATATTACACATTGTTTGGTGTGTCTATTGCCCACCTGTAGTTCGCTGACAATTTACCCTCCATTACCTCGCTCGTCCATGAGCCTCAATCTTGTACAGGCAAAAATAATCTTACTATAATTCACCCCAATGTCCGTTCGTCTGCCTGTCTGTTCGAAGGTACCGTAAAAACTGCTGAACCGATCGCAACGATATTTTGGGTGGATAATCCTGGGATCTCCAGGAGTAAAATAGGCTATTTAGTTTTCCCAATTTCAGCTTTGGTCTCCAGAATTCTCAGGTTTGGACTCCCGCATAACATTCGCGTTCACATAACGTTCATTGTTCTCATTGTGACGATGTTGTTTTCCTGGGTGCCGCACAAATGGCTGCACCGATCGCTGCACAGCTGCACCGATCGAACTCAGTGACCTCGGACAAAGACCTTTTATACGGACACGGGTTGAATCCCTGCTTGAGAGAATTCTAACCCATTTCAACTGAAGGAAACACGTATCGGGAGTACATACGACATAGCGATTGTGAACACGATTAGTTGAATCTCCACATGAGAGAATTCCACATAGCTATTTGGGCGGTGAATATGCTAACAGATCGCTGTCTCCATCGATCTTGCCAATGCCGTAACAGCTATCGGCTCAAAGTCCTTTTAACTGTTGATTTGGAAGTTTTTACAATGAAGGAAACACGTATCGGGAGTACATACGACATCGGGAGGACTAACTGCACGCGTCTTCAGTATCAAGCTTAAATCTGTCATGGCGGATCTGAAGAGCAGAATGCTTGGAGAAGTGGTGGGCTACTTCGGCATGAAGGAGGATCAGAAACGTGGACTCCCACACTGCCACATCCTGCTGAAACTTGCTCCCGCATGACGTTATTTTCCCGGGTGCCGCACAAACGGCTGCACCGATCGAGATTTAACGGATGTTTATATGAATCGTTTAAAAGAAAAAAAGCCTTCAATTTCTGATATTTAGCCTTTTCATTTGGGCCTCACAATTGAAGCACCGCCCGTAGGGCGGTTCCCGTTGCTAGTAATAATAATTACTCCAACCAAAATATTAGCAAGGTCTACATAGTCCTTGTCTTGGTCAACAGATCTACTCCTTGTAAAAGATACAATGGAACATGTGAAACCCTCCTAATCGGGTTAACGTCCTTGCACCAGATCGGGGAGGTCTTCCACGACATGAAATGGAAGTTAGTGCCCAGGTATCCAAGTACCATGGATAGGTAGCCATGACATGCTGAGTATTCGTAGGCTAGGTATCCAAGTACCATGGATCGGTAGCCATGGCATGCTGAGTATTAGTAGGCTAGGTATCCAAGTACCATAGATCGGTAGCCATAGCATGCTGAGTATTAGTAGGCTAGGTATCCAAGTACCATGGATCGGTAGCCATGGCATGCTGAGTATTAGTAGGCTAGGTATCCAAGTACCATAGATCGGTAGCCATAGCATGCTGAGTATTAGTAGGCTAGGTATCCAAGTACCATGGATCGGTAGCCATAGCATGCTGAGTATTAGTAGGCTAGGTATCCAAGTACCATGGATCGGTAGCCATGGCAAGCTGAGTATTAGTAGGCTAGGTATCCAAGTACCATGGATCGGTAGCCATGGCAAGCTGAGTATTCGTAGGCTAGGTATCCAAGTACCATGGATCGGTAGCCATAGCATGCTGAGTATTCGTAGGCTAGGTATCCAAGTACCATGGATCCGTAGCCATGGCAAGCTGAGTATTCGTAGGCTAGGTATCCAAGTATCATGGATCGGTAGCCATGGCAAGCTGAGTATTCGTAGGCTAGGTATCCAAGTACCATGGATCGGTAGCCATGGCATGCTGAGTATTAGTAGGCTTGGTATCCAAGTACCATGGATCGGTAGCCATGGCAAGCTGAGTATTCGTAGGCTAGGTATCCAAGTACCATGGATCGGTAGCCATGGCATGCTGAGTATTAGTAGGCTTGGTATCCAAGTACCATGGATCGGTAGCCATGGCATGCTGAGTATTAGTAGGCTTGGTATCCAAGTACCATGGATCGGTAGCCATGGCATGCTGAGTATTAGTAGGCTACATCATCCTCTCCAGATGAAAAAGAGAGGGAAACTGGGTAATCCGGATTATCTTTTAATCCGCATTCCCTAATACGTGGATGAAGCTAGATTACCTGTTACAAGTATTAATCCGAGTTCAAGGTGCTGCGGCGGAGTGTTAGCTCCATCATCCCTCCATCAGCATCCTCGCTCTGAATGCAAATCCACTTACCTTTGACATCATCACAAATTTCATTACCTTTGCATCGCTTCAGGAGATTGATTCTATCCGGATTACAAGACAATTATTGTCACGTTCGAAATTCACTCGAACATTGGACTCTCACACAGCACGTCTTGCACTCTCGTTTCACTTTTACACCTGCGGTTGGTAAAATCGATCTTTTCGAGCGGCAGATTGCTCGCAGCGTGACGTCACGAGCAGGTGCTCCGCTGAGATCCGCGCGTTGTTCGACGGGTGGCGCAGACACTTCTCGTTTCACAGGTGAGACACTCGTTCTTAACGTCGAAAGCAGGTAGCAGAAGGTGCAAGAAAAGGACCTCAGGCTGTTCGAAAATGGTTTCCCAAGTTTCCTCGCATTCCGACGCTTATCAGAAAAAGCCACCGCGGGGCTGGAGACATGGACAGCACTGGACAACGCTGGAGACTCTTGCTGAGGACCACAAACTTGTACTGCAATGTCAGCAGTTTCTGTCCGCAAAAAGGATTCCGGGTCCTCGACTGTCATGTGCTTCTTCATTTTATGTTGTCGTGTTTAAAATAAATGTGTGCTGGACTCGAATCGTTTTCCTTACTAATGATACCTGTGTCGCCAAAGGTGAATGGAGGTTATGTTTTCACCCCTGCTTGTTTGTTTGTTTGTGAACAAAATATCTCAAAAAGTTGTGGACGGATTTGGACGAAATTTGGCAGAATTGTTTCTGACTGTCACAAGGACGAGTAGGCCTATGTCACAATTGTCACATTGACGTGTCACATGGAAGAGTATGTGACAAGGACGAAATGATTCGATTTTGGTGAAGATCCGGATTCCAATCCGGCTAGTATAATTTTTAAAGTGATTCTTCACCATTGGAAGATCGGGCCAAAAACGATACATAGCAGGATATCTCAAAGAGTTGTGGACGGATTTGGACGAAACTTGGCGGACCGGTTGGGTGTCTGACGAGGACGATTCGATTCGATTTTGGTGAAGATCTGAATGTGGATTCGGATATGAGAATTATTTAATTTGTAAAGTGATTCTTCACCATTGGGAGATAGGGCCAAAAACTATACATTGCGGGATATCTCAAAAAGTTATGGATGGATTTGGACGAAACTCGGTGGAGATGTTGTGCGTGTGACGAGGAAGAATCAATTCGATTTTGGTGAAGATCTGAATATGGATTTGGATATGAGAATTATTTAATTAATAAGTGAATCTTCACCATTGAGTGATATGACCACGCAGGCGGAGGTATGCTCTCTATTGAGTCCCGTTCTAGTTTCAGGCTGTCATGTGAGTGTTATTTTCTTTGGTAACACACGTAATCAAAAATAAATAACATGTTACGTCATTTTCCCCTTTGTAACGGTAGAGGGCGCTTTGTGACGCTAGTGACGAACTCCACAAGCTTTAACCCTCCCCCAAACAATTTTAGTAATTTTTAAAACAACAACAACAACCATGGTGCTCCACGTGTGACCTCACTCGAATTTGAACATACCTGTACGAGGTATTGACGTGGAATCGCACGACGATGGATTGTCGGGATGTTCGATACACTTACACAGGAGACTCAGGAGATGGAGCAAAGCAAATGAATCGTTTCTATTGGAGGAGCAAAGGGAAAACGAACCAATAAACTCCAATCTGCTTATAGTCCAGGAGCCAAATCTACTCAAAATGGTTTCGTGCAACACCCACTACACACTACACAGTGGCTTTGTCACTTCCAGGTGATTGGGGAACATCTTTAGAACAAATCCAGCCCTGATGTACAGTTGAATTGTGGCAGCAACAATGAATGGCAGCCACTTTTCTATGAGGGGTGGGGGGGGGGGGCGGTGGTGTCCGAGACGTAAATCTGAGATTTTGACGGATTTCATTTATTTATTTTTTCTCTTAGCCCCGACAGGCAAGATACATCCAATTTTGTTGTGAAAGTTTCATTCATGAGTACGAGACGTCTACGTAGTGTGTTCAAAAAGTATCCGACCTTTATTTTTCGTACGTAAAAAAAAAGAAGCTAGGGAGGCGTTGATTGGTGCACGTATGTAGGCGATCCTAATGCGCACGCGTGAATTTTTTCACACCTGCAGAAGCTGTCATTCGACGGAAGACCGCCGATGAGTGAGGAAATGTAAGTGAGCGCCGTCGGATTTTCGTTTTTGACAAAATGACGGAAAAACTTGAACAACGCTACTGCATCAAATTTTGTGTTTCATCAAACTTGCATCAAAACTGCAACTTGGTTTCTGGGTCGTACCCATAAACCCAGGACTCATCGCCAGTGATCACTGTGTTGAGGAAGCTGGGATCGCTGTTCACAGTCTCCAGCATGTCCTGTGCGATCTCCAAACGGAGTTGCTTCAGCTCAATCGTTAGCAGCTTTGGTACGAACTTCGCTGAGATTCTCCTGAAGCCCAAATCCTCCTTCATAATGGAATGAACGGTGTTGAATCTTGCGGATCGTTTCCACTTGGGAATCGCCAAGCTTTACACAAAATTTGATGCAGTAGCGTTGTTCAAGTTTTCCGTCATTTTGTCAAAAACGAAAATCCGACGGCGCTCACTTACATGTCCTCACTCATCGGCGGTCTGCCGTCGAATGACAGCTTCTGCAGGTATGAAAAAATTCACGCGTGTGCATTAGGATCGCCTACATACGTGCACCAATCAACGCCTCCCTAGCTTCTTTTTTTTTACGCACGAAAAATAAAGGTCGGATACTTTTTGAACACAGTGTATATGTGTATGTTATAAAATAGTTTTATATTTCGCATGTCATAGCTGTTCATATAATTATGCAAAAATAATATCGCCTAATTCGAGGAATTCCCGAAATTTACAAATATTTTGCTATCAAAACATTTTACGCAGTTGTCTATGCGTTGAAATAGTATTGATGTGATGAAATATCATATTATTGTTGTAACACGAAACTGCACTTTGTATTTTGCAGTTGTCTGAATAAGAAGCAAGGAACATAACAAGCTAAGCATGGCGAGCGAGAGTAGTGCAGAGGAATCTTTCCCACTTCTACCACAAAAACGCATGAAACTAATCGATTTGAAAAAATGCATCATCTGCCAAACAAGCACAGCTTCAGATTTTAGGAAAGCAGGTGATGAAGGAATTGCAAAGTTTGTATCAGCTGCAAAATTCCTTACGTGATGAAACCTACCAACGTCTCGAGACTTCTATTGAAACGTTTCACACTATGGAAACTGTTTGGTATCGTGCATGTTACCAGTCGTACACAAGCTCACACAATCTTAAGTATGTCCATGGAAAGCCAGCAGAGGATTGCTGTTTGAAGGACGTTGACGAAAGTACAACCCGGCTGAGAAGTTCAGCACCTGCGGTGGACTGGTCGTTGTGTCTTCTGTCAACGCAAGTACCATGGAAAGAGCAAGGTACTGTTCAATATTACAACGTTTGATGCGTGTACCGCAATACAGCAATCAGCATATGTAAAGGGAGACGACGACATGCTTACCAAGATTGGTGGCATTGACCTGATAGCTGCTGGGGCTAAATACCACAACCCATGTAAAGCTCAGTATACAAGCAAAGCGAACCTCAAGTACCATGCATACAAGGAAGAGAAGCGCACAGAAGATATCTATTCAGATGCCTTTACTAAGCTCATGTCCTCGGTTGAAGTAGGCATCCAGCGAGGAAAGGCTTATGAGCTCACCAGCCTTCTTGCAAAGTACAAGACTATTCTGACAGGTATGGATGTTAAAACAGCAGATAGCTATACCAGCCAGAGACTCAAGCTAAGGCTCCAGAATCACTTCAAGGACAGTGTGGTTTTTCATCAACAGCAGGATCGAAGCAAATCCCAATTGGTATACTCCAGCAAGATCTCACTATGTGAAGTTATCAATGCCGCTCATTTGAAAGAGAGACAAACTGCAACTACTGATACAGCATACGTTACCCATGACGATGCAGACGCTGGGCCGATGAGCACCAGTTACCATGCTGCTCAGATCATCAGGACCGATTTGAAGGACTGTGCAGGCATCCAAATTCGCCCATTGAGTCTTCATGATCTAAATTGAGGAGGTCCAAGGACATGCTACCAGAAAGTCTGTATAACTTCCTGCGCTGTGTCATCTGCAAGGAATCAGCTCCACCACCATACACTGAGGATAACCCGAATGCAGCAGATGAACGTCATGTTATAATGCTTGGCCAAGATATTGTACACAGCGCTTTACATAGCAGAGTAAAAACACCCAAGCATGTAAGTCTCGCCATGTCAGTACGCCACCTGACTGGTTCGAAACAAGTCATCAACATACTCAACCGCATGGGCGTTCATCTTATGAAGAAGTTGAAGCAGTCGATACCAGCCTAGCTATGGAAGTTGATGCCAAGTCCAATCTTCTAGATGTTGTCACCCCATCAAACATCTGGCCAGGTGTGTTCATACAAGCAGCTGCTGACAACAATGATATAAATGAAGAAACGTTAGATGGTCAGCACACAACCCATGCCACAACTCTTGTGTTGTATCAGCAAGGACAGTTTGGTCCACAACCACAGAGGAAGTCATATGCAGACCACTCAGGAAAACGACGCACATTAGATAACCCAGCAGCATGCCAAGCCATGCTGGAATGCAGTACCTATGGGAAAAAACCAGCAGTCACACCATTTCTTAATGCAGTCAAACAAGAGTGGTACACCAGTGGAAGTTACCTGGATGACAATGCTAGCAAAATGGATCTGGCATGGACATTGGTGCGTATGCTTCCGACCAAGCTGTTCGAAGTTGAGCTCAGTCCCATGGACGCTGATCAACAGATAGTTCCAGGCTGGAGTGGGTTCAACACCATGGTATCTTGTGTGTCACCATCCATCACTGAAGTTGGTTACTGCCCCATGATCAATGGTTCATCCACCGAACCTAGTACCGTGTACACTGTGATGAAACAGGTACAGAAGATGATGTCCAGTCTGGGCCAAGAGTACAGTGTCATAACGTTCGACTTGGCAATCCACATGAAAGCTAAAGAAATACAGTGGCGACACCCCGATGAGTTTGATGACACAGTCATCAGAATGGGCGCGTTTCATGTCGCACTCAACTACCTTGCGGTGATTGGGAAGTTGTTTGAGGATTCGGGACTGGCAGACCTTGTTGAATCAGGCACCTATGGAAGTAACACGGCAGCAAACCTACTTAAGGGGAAATCTTACAACCGTTTTACAACGGTTACAACCGTGTTTTGGGTATAATACAAGGTATAATAATAATTTTAAAATTTTTTTAAATCATACTTGAACAGCATAACGAAAATCCCCTCATACTAGACACAGGGCCATAGGGTGGATATCTATTATTTTTTTTGATTTCATGACCTGAACCTAGGGATTTGGCAAGATGGGTGTGGGATGAAGCCTTATGACCTCCAAAACATCTTGTTTTTTTTCACAAGCGATATCGTGGTACGTTACCGAGAACCGCTGCCCCAAAACACCAGTATACACCAATTGTATGTTACATTTGAAAATACCCATTTACACAGTAAAAAAACAACACAAACTATATGATGTCATGTTCACATTGGTCTTGGCAGCAATATTTATTAATTCAGACCCCCAAAAGTAGTAAAAATGTTGTTTTAACGACTTGGTAAAATAACATGCTGTTGATGCATTTATCAGAAAGTCATGTTTTTGGACCTTAAAACCTGCATAATTTTAAATTTTTGTACAATATTTGTGATTGGTGTTGCTACTACGATCCATGGTGGTTTACCAATGCTATTTTGAAACTGTTAATAGGTCCAATAAGTGTGTAAGGGGTGATATTTTAACCCATCAAAGACAATTACGCGGCGTACAAGCGAACCAGTGCGCATTAACGTCATGATAAACTCGAGATGGGCTGAACTATAGCCACAATTTGTCTCTTCGGCTTGGTCATGTTGAAACTTGTCCAAAACATCATACAAGTAGTGCAGTTATTTCATCCTCTTCAGCATCAGAGTCTTCCTCATCTTCAGATCTGGAGTCTTTATCATCATTCTTATCATCAAAGTCAACATGGCCAGTTATGTTTGAGCAGTCGTTCCTGCCGCACTTGCACAAATCTGTGCACGGAATGTTATTCTGTAGGCAAGTGCATGTAGTTTCGTTGCTGCATCGTGTCTTCTTGCAGCTTCCAGTGCAGTTAGCAAGCTCCATCACGCTGTCTGGTGCAGGTGGAAGTGTCATCCAGTCTATGGCAAGTTCCTCTTCCATCATCCATCCATAGCCATCAGGGTCGGGAATGTCAGGGATGGGCTGCAGGCTCCTCTTGTAAATTCCTGAAATATTGAAGTGATCAATAACATTAAGAATGGAGATATACATATTTCCAAAACAACATCAGAGGTATATCATTAACACTAATAACAGAACAATCATATTATTGGGAAATTCTGCGTAGAGAAACATGCGAAATCCAAAACATCCTGCTCTGACTGAGTGTGGAGCAAAAAAATCTCTGGATCATCTACATGTCATGTTATCTTAACCACTCGACTGTATCGATAGTTACTTCAATTACTCTTTCAAATAGACCTGTTAATTTTGAACATTTACAAAGCATTGTTGTGACATTCAATATTTTGTTTTCAATTCAATAAACTTTCCAAATAATCATCTTCATTAACACATGCTGCACCATATACTAGTACTCCTGTCCAAACATAAATTACAGGTGACGTTCAATATTCAAAGAAACAACCAATTAACTTACCAGCTTGGTAATTGGCTCTCTTGATGTGCTGTCTCAGGGCATCTTGGTTGGGAGGCATTGTGATCTCAGACGTTCTAGCAAGACGAAACATGTTGTACCTGGCCTCATTCACAGTAGTGATATTGTGCTGTCCATATAACTTGCAGACAAATGTCTCCAGTGCTTCCATCATGTCTGGATGTATGTCAAACCGTTCTCCAAGGTCCTTCAAGGCACCGCACAGCTCTGGATTCTTTAGTATGATGTTTAAGGCCTTCTTTTTGCCTTTGCCATAGAAGGCGCTTACACTATCACAGCCAGTAAAACAGTGTAGGCCTATCAAAGCTTGGCTGACATCATCCCCAATGCTATCGTAGATTGCTTTCAAGTCAATTGTCCTAAGGTTGACTCCCTTTCCTGTGTGGAAATATAGATGTGCAGAGATTTGGGGTACTAAGGCTATGCCGATTATGAACACATCTGTATCCGGACTAACGATGATGACGTCATTGCTTGTGTGTGCTGCATGCGTGGCATGGAGGAACATCCGTGTGTCCGCCTCTTCATGCGTCGAATTTAGTGATGGCTCTTCTTTCACTTCAACTACCTGATCTGGAGTGCTGCTTCCTGTGAAGATATGGCATTTGGTTCCATGTGCCAAGAACACTGTAATTCCTCTGAGGTATGCTGTCTTGACCTTACTCCACGTCTCAAACAAGTATTCGATTAGTGACTCCTTGTTGCCACCGTTGGAGAGGAACTTCTTCCATTGTTGAGGAAGGGATTGTGGAGATGTCATGTCATGTTATCTACATGTCATGTAGATAAGGATGTGTCGACGTGTCGATGTAGATAAGGAATGTCGACGAGTCTGGCATTTCACTCAGGCCGACTGGGACGGTCTTCAAGCAGCCATCAATCGTCTGGATTGGTCTCCCATCTCCACTGCCTCTGACATCAATTCTTCCTGGGAATTCTTCCAAAGCAAACTGATCTCTCTCATGCACAGATTTATCCCATCTCGCCTTCAATTGTCTTACCCTTCCTCCCGTCCATGGTACACTGAATCTTGTGGTGAGGCAGTTGCCCTGAAACAACTTGCCTTTGCCTCTTGGAAGGCTAATCCAACTGAAGGAAATCTCAGTTCCTTCCACCAAGCTCGGAACAAGTGTGTGTCTACCCTCAGGAGTGCCAGGAAGCACTATCTCTCCTCACTCAAGAATGAACTCTCAAACCTGTCTCCTTCCTCCAAATCCTGGTGGCGTCTGGTCAAATCCGTTTCTGGCGTTTGTTCCCCCTCCATCCCCTCCCTTACCTCAAATGGACACACAGTTGACATCGCACGTGACAAAGCCGAATGCCTCAACTCTGTGTTCGCCTCGAAATCCTTAGTCCCAAACCCATCTCTCTCTGTTCCCACCTTTCCCAGTCGAACCCAACTGCTCCTGGACTCTGTGTCCTTCTATCCTGACAAGGTGGAGGAGTTTTTGTCAAACCTCGACTCTGATTCTGCAACTGGACCAGACGGCATCAGCCCACGGGTCCTAAAATCCTGCTCTGCCGCTCTATCTCACCCTCTCTCTGTTCTTTTCACCCTATCTTTTACTCAAGGTCATCTGCCAGCATCCTGGAAATCAGCTAACATTACCGCTTTACACAAAAAAGGTGCAAAAACAGATCCTTGCAACTACAGACCAATCAGCCTGCTCCCAATTATCAGCAAAGTCATGGAATCCATCATTGCTTCGGATATGAAATCTTTCCTCTTCTCCAATGGCTTGATCTCTGATCATCAATTTGGTTTCAGACCAGGTCACTCTACTCTGGACATGCTGCTTCTGCTGTCTCAACAATGGATGGAGGTCCTCAATGCCAAACAGGAAATCAGAGCTGTCTCCCTTGACATATCAAGGGCCTTTGATACGGTCTGGCACCCAGCTCTGCTCACCAAACTCTCCTCCTATGGTATCCATGGAAATCTCCATGCATGGCTTGCGGACTTCCTCTCTGGTCGTAGTCAACGTGTGGCCCTGAATGGATTTCTCTCATCTCCCCTTCCTGTTCAGGCTGGAGTTCCCCAAGGAAGTGTGCTGGGCCCTGTGCTTTTTCTGGTCTTTATCAATGATCTCTCTGACTCTCTGGAAAATCCTCTCTATCTCTTTGCTGATGACTCCACTCTCTGCCGCTCCATTCCTCTTCCCTCAGATCGGCAGTCTGCAGCCTCCTCACTCTCTGAAGACCTGGACAAAATCACAGACTGGTCAAACAAGTGGAACATGTCTTTCAATCCTGCCAAATCTCACTCTCTTACTATGTCTCTCCGAAAAGATCGACTGGACAACCCTCCCATCTACTTTCTCAACAATCCTCTCCAAGAAGTTCTGTCACTCAAGCTTTTGGGTCTCACTATCTGCCATGATCTTTCTTGGGAAAACCACATTTCCAAGCTGGCCTCCAAAGCCAGTCGCCGACTGGGCATCCTGCGTCGTGCGAAGTCCTTCCTCGGCACACCTGAGCTCCTCACCACATACAAGGCTTTCATCCGCAGCTCAATGGAATACTGTTCTCCCCTATGGGCTGGTGCTCCTGCCTCACACCTGGCTCGGCTTCACGCTGTTGAATCCAAAGCTTTCAAAATCATTGGAATCTCCCGCGATGAAGCTATCTCTGAGGGCCTTTCACTCACTCACCGCAGGCAGGTAGGTGGTCTTTCTGTCTTCTACCGACTCCTCTCCGGCCTTGCTCCCCCAGCTCTCTCTGTGCTCTGTCCCCCAAATATTCCTACAGGTCGCACAAGATCTGCCAGCAACCCTCTGATGGTTAAACTGCCGAAATCTCGGCTCTCTGCTCACCTTCACTCTTTCATTCCTCTTTTCTCCCGCCTGTGGAACAAACTCCCACACTCCCTTCAATCCCTCTCCTCCCTCCAGGTCTTTAAAACAGCTGTTCACCACCATCTCTTATCTTCCCCCATCCATAACCTTGATCTTTTCTACCCCCACTAATTCACCCCAGATCCACCTTGTTTGAAATTCCAACTTATTTCCTGGAAATCCTGGCAGTGTCCATATGTTTATACCTCTCCCACCCCCCCCCCCTTCACATGCCTCCCCCCCTTCACATGCCTCCCCCCCTTCACATGCCTCCCCCCCAAAGCCCTCTCCCTCCCACAGATCTCTCGATGTCTCCATGTCTCTCGGTCCCTGCTCTCAAATGTTGTGTTTGTGTCCTTCCCCCTCTCTCCCCATCTTGTCTACCGCTCCCGATGTTATTTGTTTTATGTGTCTGTTTGTCTTTCTGTGTGATTAATGTTCGCTCTTTCACGAGCCTCGATCTTGTATACAAAAAAAAAAAAAAAAAAAAAAAAAAGGGACTGGCCATATATTCGCATCACTTGAGACCCTCTGGCTGCTCTCTTCTCTCGCTCGGCGTTCTTAATCGATACCTTTCGATAAGTATCGGTTACGAAATGGATCTCACTGGACTTGTTGCCCTCTGCTCCCTTGACAAGGCGCTTCAGTATTTCGTGGGCCAGATTGAGAAATGTCCTTTCCCCGGTGAGTTTGTTGATATGCAATTTCTGTATCATTGCCATACCATCCATTACATACATGCCTCCTACTGGAATATCAACCACAGGTTTCTCTGCCTGACTTTCAAGTGCATGAAGTAGGTTGGCTTTGTTGGTCTTGACGAGGCAGCCTTGCACACTTGCCAAAGGAAGAGGTAGTGGGCCAAGAGAATAGGACATTAACTCTTGAAGATCAATTTTCCGGAACTGCCCGATGACAACAAGCCTTGCTAAGAGATTTCTGTCAGCCTTCAAAGACACATCCTTTCCACGAATTTTCTTTTTCACAGCCTTAGACATGTTGGTGAATGTCTTAAGTTTCAGTTTCTTCATTGAGCCAAACAGGTCGACTGTCTCCGTCTGAAGTCGTTCTTTACATAGGGTGGTGAACTCTGTTTCTCCTCTTTCATATGCTGTGTTTAGATCTTCCTGAACTTCTCTCGTAGCCACCACACCAGATGTAACATGAACCAAGTCCTCTCCATCATATTCAAATGGATTAATCATGCTGTTTGTCATCTCGATTATTTTGTCAACATCAGCTTTGTCACGTAGCATGCGACTTTGTAGTAGATCGTAGCGTGTTGAGCTGTGCTCTTCATATCTGGACTTCCCTGCCATAACCTCGCATTCCCGTGCAATTGACCCCCTCGCGTGGTGTGACCAAATCCATCGGTTAACTGTCCCCTTGCTGGTAGTGAAACCGGTCATGCCCCCCTTGGTCTTGGAATCCCTGTTTGCTGTCTGCTCAATGGTCTGGTCGCAGGCGATTTGGGCAAAAGCTTTGTCACTTCTCTGGGTAGCGAATTCACCCTCCATAAATTTCTGATGAATGGCGGGATGGGTCTGCTGAACATCTGACATTTCCAGCCAGTATACTGGAAGGTATCTGCTATAATTAATGTGATCATAGGCAAATATCCATGGAAGCATACATCGTATGCTGGCGAGGTGAACATCCCAGTTGGCTTCTCGTGTCCCTCTAATGAATAGCAAGAGAAGCTCCATTGTCTCAATGTATGAACTCCAGAAGCGAAATGTTGGTTTGGTGTCACTTGCTTCTAAGAATTTGTCAAAGGAGGTTCTGAAGTCTTTGAACTTGTCGCTGTTGAGAATGACATGGTAGTTTGGATGTGGGAAAGCTTCAGCTAAGTTTGACAAAAGTTCCTTCACTCTACCCGCCTCATGTTCTGGAATAGATTCAAAATATGTATCCAGGAGCATCTGCTGCATCGCGTCTGACATCAGCTTATGAGCTCGAACTGCCCTGTTGTAATGCTTGCCGCTGAACACTCCATTCACAGACCCCACTGCAACAATCTCTGACTCAACCAGGATGTCTTGGAGACCACCATCTCGAAATCTCTTTCCAATACAGCCAAGAAAGGACATTGCAGTGTGGAATGCCCCAAGTCGAATTACCAGTCTCTTCATGAACTGTGCATTCTTCCATCTAATGAGCTGTGCCTTGCAATAGATGGCTTGGTCAACGACAATGACGACTGCTTCCAACTGTAACTTGTCGGCGATCTGAACACTTCTCTGCAGTATTGTTAGTACCGTATTCATTTCAGTCGGAGTGGCATCAATGACAGGGAGATACCCTATCACGCTCTTTGGTGGAACTTCAACACAAGACAGTAGTTGGTTGAATCCTGTCCAAGATGGCAGAGTCCCGTCAATGTTGTACTTGGTGATGTGGTATGCTAGGTCTATCGTCTTAGGGTGCTGGAGTAATGGGAAGTACGTTGCTCGATCCAATGGAACGCTGGTTGCGAATGGAGCGGGTCCTTCTTTTTTCCCTCCATAATATATAATAATTCATTTTAATAATAATTCATTTATTTTGTATAGCGCTTTTCCAGAAGCCCAAAGGCGCTTTGACAGAGTGGCAAACATAATGCATAACAATACATGAAAACAACAATTGCAAAAAGACAAGAATCAATAGGGAAATATTTAAAGCAAAAGGAGGGAGAAGGAGAAGAGATAGTCAGGGGTTAAATGCTGTGGGTTGAATGTTGAATGCAGTGTTGAACAGGTGGGTCTTTAGTGATGTTTTGAATGTGGTGAGTGAGGAGGAGTCTCTGATGGTGTGAGGTAGTGAGTTCCAGAGGGTGGGAGCAGCGATGGAGAAGGCCCTGTCCCCCCAGGATCTGAATTTGGTCCGGATGGAGGGG
Organism: Myxine glutinosa; assembly: GCF_964187855.1. Lineage (NCBI taxonomy): Eukaryota > Metazoa > Chordata > Myxini > Myxiniformes > Myxinidae > Myxine > Myxine glutinosa. The sequence continues at coordinate 61,655,649 of NC_136273.1, read as the reverse complement.
GTCAGGAGGTTGGTACCAGCAGAGCGGAGGTTGCGGGTGGGAGTGTGTCTGGAGAGGAGGTCAGCCAGGTAGGATGGGGCCAGGTTATGGAGGGCTTTGTATGTCAAGAGGAGGATTTTGTACTGGATTCTCTGGGGGATGGGGAGCCAGTGAAGCTTGTAAAGGACGGGGGTGATGTGGTCACGGGTCCGGGAATGGGTGAGTAGACGGGCAGCGGAGTTCTGAATGTATTGGAGTTTATTGGTGATTTTTGAGGGTGAACCATAGAGGAGGCTATTGCAGTAGTCCAGACGGGAGGTGATGAAGGCGTGGATGAGGGTTTCTGCAGCCGTGGAGGAGAGGGATGAGCGGAGACGGGCAATGATTTTCAGGTGAAAGAAGGCTGACTTTGTGATCTGTTTAGTGTATTTGTCGAAGGAAAGGGTTTGGTCAAAGATGACGCCAAGATTCCGGATGTGAGGGGAGGTGGATACTGGGATACCGTCGATGTTGAGGGCAAAGTTATGGGTGGATTTTGTGAGCGTTTTTGGGCCAATGATGATTATTTCAGATTTATCACAGTTAAGCTTGAGGAAGTTGATTTGAAGCCAGGATTTTATTTCAGTGATGCAGTTTGTCAGGATAGAGTGGGTGTCGGTGGAGACGGACTTGGTGGAGATGAAAAGCTGGATGTCATCGGCGAAGCAGTGGAATTGGAGACCATGACGGCGGATTAAGTGACCGAGCGGGACAGGTAAAGGATGAAGAGGAGGGGGCCAAGAACTGAACCTTGGGGGACACCTTGGGGGAGGGGAGCAGTGGGGGATTTGCAGTTATTGATGGAGATGAACTGGCATCTGTCAGAGAGGTATGATTTAATCCAAGAGAGGGCAGTGCCGGTAACGTTAAAGGTGGATTCAAGTCGGGTGAGGAGGATAGTGTGATCGATGGTGTCAAAGGCAGCGCTGAGGTCGAGGAGGACGAGAATGTTGAGGTTGCCAGTGTCAGAGGAGAGGAGAAGGTCGTTGGTGATTTTGAGGAGAGCAGTTTCAGTACTGTGGTTGGACCGGAATCCGGATTGGAATGTTTCATACAGGTTATTGGCAGAGAGATGATGTTTGAGTTGAGTGGCTACAGCGCGTTCCAAAACTTTTGACAGAAAGGGTAGGTTGGAGATGGGTCTGAAGTTGTTTAGGGTGTCAGGGTTTAGACCAGGTTTTTTTAGAATGGGGGTAACAGCAGCAATTTTGAGGGAAGGTGGGACGATGCCTGTAGACAGGGAGGAGTTTATTGTTGCAATGATAAGTGGAGAGAGAGCAGGGAGGGAGGCTTTGACAAAGCTGGAGGGGATGGGGTCAAGAGTGCAGGTGGCAGTTTTCATTCCTATGAGGAGTTCAGAGAGGTCAGTAGGGGAGATTGGGGAGAACCGAGACAGGGGATGGCAGGACAAGGGGGGGCAGGTGGTTGGAGGGGGAGCGGGTGCGGCGGTGGTAAAGCTGTTGTAGATGTTGTCAATTTTGCGTTGGAAGAAAGAGAGGAAGGAGATGCAGTTGTCTACTGTGAATGACTGGGTGGTGGTGTTCAGGGGGCGGAGGAGTTTGTTTATTGTCGAGAAGAGTGCTTTTGGGTTTCCGGAGCCAGAGTGGATAATTTGAGAGTAGTAGGCAGAGCGGGCGCGGGAGAGGGCATCTTTGTAGTGTTGTAGGTGGTCCTTGTAGGCTTGGGAGTGAACTGTGAGACCCGTTTTATTGCGGAGTCTTTCAAGTTGGCGAGCACGAGTTTTCATCAGGTGGAGTTCAGGGGTAAACCAGGGAGCAGAATGGGTGAAAGAAACTGTTTTGGTTTTTACAGGCGCAAGCTGGTCAAGGCAGGAGGAGCGAGTGTGGTTGTAGTAGTCAGTGAGGTCGGAAGGGGTGTGGAGGTCAATGAAGGGAGAAGTGGACATTTTTTCAGAGAGGGTGGATGAGAATGAGGTAGGTGAAAGAGCGTTTAGCTTACGGAAGTTGATTGTGCGATAATGCCTTGGTGTTGGGGCGGGGATGTTGATGGTCAGAGTGATGGCTAAGTGGTCAGAGAGGGTGAGGTCGGAGCCATAGAGATGGTGCAAATTTAATCCAGTGGAGCAGACAAGATCCAAAATGTGACCACGGATATGGGTAGGAAAGTCGACATGTTGAGTGAGGTTAAAGAAGGTGAGTAAATCAGTGAAGTCAGTGGTTATTGTGGAGTCAGTGGAGTCCATGTGGATATTGAAATCATCAAGGAGGAGGATTGAGGGGGAGAGGGAACATAGCTGGGTCAGAAAGTAGGAGAAGTCAGACAGGAATGATGGGTGTGGTTTGGGAGGGCGGTAGACGACAGCCATGACTGACTGCGTGCGACCAGAGAGTTTTAAAGCCAGGTGTTCAAATGATGGAGCAGATGAGATGGAGATGAGGTTGGTCTTGATGTCTTGACGGTGGATAATGGCAATTCCACCACCTCGGCCCTCCGAGCGTGGTTTATTGACCACGCTCGGACCACTAGGCTCTTTATTTATATGGCAAGGTTCACTGCAGGTGGCTGCATCGATCTCTCCCGCGTCCTCTTAACTGTAGTGACTGGTGCTGGTTGTACTACTTCATGGGATTGACTTGGTCGCTGTATTATAATCCCATTGGTATTGTGCGTTGTTCCGCGCCCAGACAATGTCTCCTCCCCGAAGTCATTATTGTCCCATACGAGTGTGACATGCTTGCCCGCCTGAATGATTGATGGAAGAGCATCCTGTCCACGATGTAGTTCTTGGTTAGCCAGTGCAGTGTCATGATTTAAGACGACAGAGTTTGAGACGCAGTAACCAAACCCGTTCAGTAGGCTGATTAATTGGGCTGAACCTGAGAGATGACGTACTGTCATTGCAAGTGACAAATGTTTGGGCATCTGTTTCCTTCCCTTTGATTGGAGGTATATGATGTCCTGTGCAATTGTGAGAATTCTTCTATGTATTGTAGATTCTATCTTTACAAACTCATCAGAATCAGGTTCGTCTGACACTCCCACCATCCATGCAATAAAGTTATAGAGACAGGCAGGTACAATTGCTTCTGCGGCATTTGTTGTCAGGTGCTCAGAGGTTGGGGGCCATGGCATATTTGGCTTGATCTCATCTATTGCATTTCTCAATTGTAGTGCAGTGAAGTAGTGTTTTCGAAGGTTATTCTCAGTATACCCAGGTTGCTTTGGTGGGGTTGGTTCAGAGTCGGATGTTTGTTCTGTCTCTGTTGTGTCATCACCTGAACCATGCATGGTTTCTTGCAACACTTTATTTTCTTCAACCAGCACTTCAATGGAGATGTCATTAACATACACAAGGTGTCCTTGGCAGCGCATATACGGGGTTAGAAAGCATAGTTGTGGAAATGTTTTCATCAGTCTTGTCTTGAGAAAGCCACTTTTGTAGTTTGATTCTATTCCGTGTGTTGCTTTGATTTGTTTCATGAACATGTCATTAAGTCGTTTCAGTCTGTAGATTTCCTTGTTGTCTATTATAAGATCCTTGACTGTTGCACAAAATAATGTGTATGCTTCTGAGTAGTTGGAGTCTCCTTGTTGCTCTGCATTAGGTGTTGTTGCTAGCTTGCCTAAATACCGGGTATACTCCTTGTAGCAGCGACCATGGTATTTTACCTCTATCACAACACAATCGCGGTCTTGAATTTGAAGCAGCAGGTTTGTATTGTTGTTGTCTTTAGCGGCTTGCTGCAGTCTTGGTGCCTCAATTGTTGAGCACCTTGTTAGAGGCTCTTTTCTTCGTCCCCTTTTGCCTGTATTGATTGTTCTCTCTTTCTGACAAAGGATGCATATATTAGGCAACACATATTGGGATCTGGCTGAACATTTGGACTTGCCTAAGCTGGAGCGTAGAGCACGTTTCTTGACTGGTTGTGGGCCTTTATGCACCTTGTCAATGTTGACGTTGATGTCATTGCATGTTGAAGCTGCAATAAATACACATAAAAGAAAACAATTAAAATTATGTGAGTTAAAAATGTCTAGACCTCGTCATGGTTAGCCGGACTAGATTCCCTTCCCCCCCCCCCCCCCCCCCCTTCCTCAGACTTCCTTTTAAAAATTTATTTGTTTCACCTCGGCCCTACCTCCTTGCATAAATATTGGACAGTTCCTTCAATTCAAAATCGTTCAAGACTACACACAAAATCATTTTACATATACCTCACAAAAAAAAAAATCAAACTAAGTTTTGAAGCATTGTCATGATTTATTATTCAAGTTATTCAACCTACCAGTATAGGCTGCATTTTCTTCTCTCTTTTTCATGCTGCTTTGCACCCTGCTCACTCGTTGTTTATCGGTAAATCGTGAATAACACACTTGATGAAACGCTGCATCATGCAGTATAGCTATAGCAGGTATTGTTACCATACTGTTGCCACGTTCGCCGAATTCGTCAGCGTGGTTCTTCACGAAATTTCTCGCAATTTCAGCTTGATCACCTTCTAAATTCTGCCACGTAAGAACAAATTGCATATATCGCGGCCATGTTCTATCACTAAAAGGTATTAAACTTGATCTTTTGGCCGGAGAAATGCACATATAACAGCGTTTCTCGCTCCCACACTCGTCACCGTCGCTGCTACTGGAGGCCGCCATTTTGTTTACTCGCAACCGGACGCCCAGACATCGTTCGTAGCGCGAATAAGCGCGATCCTCATTGGTCAATACATCGAAATGCGTTCGAGGCTAAACAGAGATTTTGGAAATAAAATTATAAATTTCAACATTATATTACAGACTAACGAACCAGAATCTGACTTGTGAAAAGTCATGAACATTATTTCTTAATTTTTTCTATATTATCATGCCAATTTGATGCCCACCCGATTTTCAGGTCACGAAATGAAATGAAAAATTGGAACACCTGGCAGTCTATACACCCCACTATGCTTTTAATTATAATGTTGAAGAATCCCCATTGGAAGAGCTGAAAAAACAAAAATACAAAAAAAAAATCGTCAATTTCGAGCTTTACGCTACCCCCTTAATAGAAAAGTGGCTGCCATTTCTTGTTTCTGCCACAATTTAACTGTACATCAGGGCTGGATTTGTTCTACAGATGTATCCCAAGCACCCTGAAATGGCAAACCAACTGTGTAGTGGGTGTTGCACGAACCTCATTTTCTAGGCCTCTCTTGAAAACTGGCTCCTGGACTATTAGGCTAGGGCTTTGCATCTGTCAACATGTGACTCATAAACACATGAATGACTTGGTCGAGAATGATTAATAACCGATGAGTCATTCATTCATTCAATATAACGTACATTTACATAATTTATGGAAACACATTTCTCAGGGTCCACGCTCTCCAAAGGTCCTTCAATGGTGCATTCTCAAATGCACGTTTGAGGGCATCAAGCGACTTGTAAAACAAGATCTTTTCGTCAATCATCCCGGAGGGTCTTTACATTTCTCCCCCGTTAGTTGGTGAGACCATGGTGGCGGGGACGGAGGGATTGTTTGTAGGCCCTGTCCCAGACACAGCTTTAAACAGCCTCCGCTCGCGTCATCCTCCAAAGTCATTTACCGCGGCCGATCACGTGCCTTGTTTTAGTGCGTCACGTGGCAGTACCATCAGAGCGTGTACGTACACATATTGAGGCCTTCTTTGAAATACCATTATTACCTTGCGCTCGCGAAGCGAAAATCGGGGTTAAGCATTCAGTTACATACGTACGTGTGCAGTACGTGTCTGCATTTTAAAAATTCATTTTCTCGGCAACCGTTGGTCCGATTGACATGAAATTTTCACCATAGGAGGGCCTCCTCCTGTAGAATATTTTAATGAATATTATGACTCACAGGTAACGCGGTACGGGCGCCATCTTGGAAAAACGTTACACATCTATACCTCCCAAACCGCTCCATGGAAAAAATTGAAACATGGCTCATTGTCAAGTACTGCCCTTGGGAAATAAGATTAGTTAATGATGATGTCATCTGTACCTTTGTTATGACGTCATACTTCGACAAGTACAACACGTATCCGATCATTGTGAATTTTTTTTCTCAGCAACTGTTGGTCTGATGGGCACGAAATTTTCACCATATGAGCGCCTCCTCATGTAGAATATTTCAATGATAATCATGACGTCATAGGTCATGTGGTACAGGCGCCATCTTGGAAAAACCTTAAAATGTTGCACCTCTATATCTCCAAAACTGCTGCATGGAAAAAATTGAAACATGGCTCATTGTAAAGAACTCCATATGGGGAATAGGTGTTGTTAACGATGACGTCATTGGTGCCATAATTATGACGTCATAATTCGACAGGGACAACGCTTGGTCTGATCAGTTTGAAATGTATTGGACGTGATCTCTGCAACAATTATATTAGAGAATATAAATTTATGATGTCATCGCTCACGTGCTCTGGCAGCCATATTGGATCAAAGAAAAAAATGTTCAAAAACAGAAGAGTTGGCTCAGAACAAGTTGACTGCGCAGGGTAAGTATTCTATGAATATCATCAAGTTAGTTAACTACCCGAGGGGTACTATAGGTTGTCCGTCCATCCATCCGTTCTTCCGTCTGTGCTTCCATCTGTCTGTCCATCCGTGCTTCCGTCTATCTGTCCCACCTGTGATTTGTCTGCACTTTTTTCCATACCCTTTAACATATTGACCTGAAACTTGGTACATGGCTTTATAAACTTTGTACATGGCTTTATAAACTTGGTACATGTCTTTATAAACTTGGTACATGTCTTTATAAACTTTGTACATGGCTTTATAAACTTTGTACATGGCATGATTAGTTCCAGAAGAAGTTTAAGTTTCCGGACGTTTCAACAATTTTCCATGGAGTTGTGCCCTTTTTGGACTTTAAAAAAAAATCACATATTATACATGGGTCCGTTTTCCAGTCTTTTCCCCTTTAACGCTTTAACACATTGAACTGAAACTTGGTCGGAGACATGGATTGCAAAGCAATTCTCCCTCTTTTTCACATTGATCTAAGGGGCATGGAAGACCTTGGACATATAGCACATGCAGGACAAAGACATTAGAAGACATCGGTGTCTTTTCACGTGAATAACAAGGACATTTATAGACAAGAGACAAATCCACATGGCATATGGGATTTGTACCCGGGTTCACTGCATTATGGACCAGGGGTTCAGATGGAAACACTAGTAGGCATACATTATCTCGACCTGCTTGCCCTTACCCACATACAGGGGAACACCCTCACCGTTTCCTCCACTAACCCCTTACCAGCATTTTGTAGAGTGTTATTTAAACACGGCTTGGGATAGTGAAGATGTATTCGTGTTTGGGATTTTTTTTGGCCCGTCACAGGAGGTCTGGAATTCCTCTGCTTTTCAATCCAAATGACACGCAAGACCAGTGGGGTCTGCGCTGATTAGCCCACTTTTCCTCTCCATTGAACACAACGAAGATGATTTTCTGTACACTTGAAACAAACAGGAAGATTTGGATCAAATATGCTGGCACAACTGCTTGGGGTGTAAAGAAGGGTTTACAACACAGTGGGCTTGCTTCACATGCAAGTCTCCGACTTCACCCCCATTGGGACGTGATGTGTGGACACCGGGATGGAGCAAAAGGGTACAGAAATGTGGCACAAGTCACGTACACACGAGATTAATGCATGGAACTCAATTACATATGGCTCAATATCATGCACATGGATGGCTCAATATCATGCACATATATGGCTCAATATCATGCACATATATGGCTCATCATGCACATGTATGGCTCATTATCATACACATGTATGGCTCATTATCATACACATGTATGGGTCATTATCATACACATGTATGGCTCATTATGCACAAATGTGGCTCTATCATACACATGTATGGCTCATCATGCACATGTATGGCTCATTATCATGCACATATATGGATCATGAACATGTATGGCACATTATCATGCACATGTATAATGCTCATTAATCATTATCATACACAAATATGGCTCATTGTCATGCACATGCATGGCTCATTATCATGCACATGTATGGCTCATTATCATGGACATGTATGGCTCATTATCATACACATGTATGGCTCATTATCATACACAAATATGGCTCATTAGCATACACATGCGTGGCTCATTATCATGCACATATATGGCTCATTATCATGCACATATATGGCTCATCATGAACATATATGGCACATTATCATGCACATATATGGCTCATTGTCATGCACATGCATGGCTCATTATTATGCACATGTATGGCTCATTATCATGCACATGTATAGCTCATCATCATGCACATATATGGCTCATCATGAACATGTATGGCACATTATCATGCACATGTATGGCTCATTATCATGCATGGCACATTATCATGCACATGTATGGCACATTATCATGCACATGTATGGCTCATTATCATGCACATGTATGGCACATTATCATGCACATGTATGGCTCATTATCATGCACGGCACATTATCATGCACATGTATGGCACATTATCATGCACATGTATGGCTCATTATCATGCACATGTATGGCACATGTATGGCACATTATCATGCACATATGGCTCAATATCATGCACATGTATGCATCATACATGTCTCAATATCATGCACATGTAAGTCATAAATTTAATATTTCAATGCAATTGGACCATAGGTTATGTATATGAAGTTTCAGATTTTTGGGATAAGGACTTCGATGCAAACAATTATGGCTGGCATACCACTTCACCAGTGAAGTCATCAAACGTTATTTCCTATTAGGAGTAGATAATATGTACAATTATTTTATTTTGTTCAGCGGTTTTGGAGATGTCCAAAGTTTTTCCTTAATCCAAGATCGCTGCCATACCACGTGACCTATTACGTCACAATTATCATGAAAAAAGATCTCCATGAGGGAGGGAGGAGGGGGGTCGCTACTGTGCTGAAAGTTTCGCGACAATCGGACAAGTGGTTGCTTTAAGTGAATAATAGAGCAAAAAAAGGGACAACTAATGAAAAACAAGTACAGATACTGTACATTCAAAGAACACCGCCCCATGCCAAATAAACAACATATCCTAGCATATTACCGGGGTGCCATCGGCGATACCGCCGCGCAGCACATAGAGACGGTATTGGGAGGGAGAGGTGTACAATAATTGATTGATTGCGTAATTAAAATAAATAAATAATAATCGTAAAATAATTAATTTCTTAATCAATGGGCTCATAGCATACATAAACTACCAGTGTTTCACCCGAAACTTATTGAAAAATAACTCATAGAGCGACACTTGGCAAAACAGAACAAAGTAGAATGGCACTCAGTAGAGCATCCTTTTGACCTCAAAAATAATCAGTGGTTGAATCTGTGACCTGATATGCAAATCGCCTTCACAGTTTAAGTTAATCTGATGAAAATTGACAATTTTAGAAACTTGGCCTATGTTGACCTTTTGGCCTATGTTGACCTCAAAAATAGTTGGTGGACGAATTCAGTGTCCAGATAGACAAATCCTCTTAAAATTTCAAGTCAATCAGATGAAAATTGAGGATTTTAGAAATCTGGTCTATGTTGACCTTTTGGCCTATGTTGACCTCAAAAATAGTTGGGGTTGAATTCAGTGACCAGATATGCAAATACTCTTCAAATTTCAAGTTAATTGGATGAAAATTGAGGATTTTAGAAATCTGGACTATGTTGACCTTTTGGCCTATGTTGACCTTTTGGCCTGTTGACCTAAATATAATTGGTGACTGAATTGAGTGTCCAGATATGCAAATTCTCTTCAAATTTCAAGTCAATCGGATGAAAATTGAGCATTTTATAACCCAACCGGTCCACCACGTTTCGTCCAAATCTGTCCACAACTTTTTTGAGATATCCTGCTACGTATCGTTTTTGGCTCTACCTCCCAATGGTGAAGAATCATTAAAAAAATTCTCGTAGCCGAATCCCAATCCGGATCTTCACCAAAATCTAATCATTTCGTCCTTGTCACATACGCTACATCTCTGCCAAATTTCGTCCAAATCCGTCCACAACTTTTTGAGATATCTTGTTCACAAACGGACAAACAGACAGACAGACAGACAGACAGACAGGGGTGAAAATATAACCTCCATCCACCTATGGCGGCTGATGTAATAACGCACAAGACCAACCAATATAGTTGAAAAATCTTCGATTTTCGCAACTAACAAACGGAGTGAAAACAGAGTACTCCCTTTCAGGGCGCGTCCCGTGACGTCATGCAAGCCTGGAGATGTAATAGGAAAGGATCGGGTGTACAAAAAAAAACAAACAGAACAAAAACAATAGGGTATCATCAGCCTGTAAGGCTTTGATACCCTAATAATAATACCCACTCATCAATCAAGTGTTAGCAAAATCCAAAGAAGGACACTGCACTACAAATGTTATTAGACTGCAGGTGAAAGAACCATGGACATGTGAATATATTCCGTGGGCATCAAACATTGATCTGACTCGTCTCCAAGGAGGTGAAGGTTTCTCAAAAACATGGTCACGTGATTCGCCTGTTTTTTCTCGACACGAAGGGAATAACAGTTTGGATGTTATGAGTCTGCCATGATTCATGTGAGAGTGACAAATGAGGAATGTCTAATCTTGCTCATAAATTGTGCTCCATGGACTCGGTTTGGAAATGCAATCGGAGTGGTTAGTGTAAGGAGCGGGGCCTCGGTTAGGCATTCGCTTCGGTTGGTGGTCCAATAACGCTCCATCACAAAGAAATTACCATCAAATGAACATTTGTTGGAATTTGACGTCATTCCTCGCAAAGAACATTTTATTCCTGTGCAATTATATCCCTGAAGCAACTCTGGTTAAAGTTTCAAAAATGAGCTGAGCAGGGCAATAGTAAATACTGTATACAGTACTGAGTAAACCAAATATACCGTGTAATCCAATTGGGAAAATAGAGATCGTTCCGCAGAACATTCTGCGGGTATTTCTGGAATATTCTATGATGTTTTCACGGTATAATTTATATGCAGTACAATAATATTCTGTAGTTTCTACAGCACTGTGGTATTCTATCATGTAATGGAAATACAACATGGTGTCAAAGGTATATACACAATGGAATCCTCTAGTAATGTTTACAGACTGTGGAATACATTGATGTGTGAGGTCAGAGGACAAAGGAGTGGTCTCAGTATGGTAAAATGTCATTTAACAGGGGTAAACTCGAGTTCAAGAGGCGATCAATGGGGTCTAACAGAAGTAAGATATTTAAGGGGTTAAGGTGTCTTTTGGGTCTTTTGGATCCTCTGGGTTTCTGTCACCCAGAGGTCATGTTCTGTCACCCAGAGGTCTTTAAGGGTCTTCGTTGTATTTTGGGTCTTCGAGAACTTTTGGGTCCTCAGAGCCTTTTTGGTCCTCTGGGTTTTTAAAGGTTTTTTGGGTCCTTTGGTTCATCGGGGTCTTTAAGGGTCTTTGGGGTTGTTTGGGTCTTCAGGGTAATTTGGGTCTTCAGGGTATTTTGAGTCTTTTAGGGTATTTTAGGTCCTCGGTGTTTTTGAGGGTGTTTTGGGTCTTTAAGGGACTTCTGGGTCTTTGGGGTCCGTGGGTCTTCGGGTTATTTTGGGTCCTCTGGGTCTTCAAGGGTTTTAACATTCTAAAGGGTCTTAAAGGGTGTTAGCGTTATAAAGGGTCTTGTACTTTGAAATGGTCTTCAGGGTCTGAAATGGCCTTCGGGTTATAAAGGGTCTAAAGTATCTTAGGTGTCTTTGAGGGTTTAGGGGTCCTAACTATTGGGGTCATAACTATACATGCATACTATGGGAACTCTAAGGAAGTGCATGAATGAAAACTAGGTGTTTGGGTAAATTTAAACACCCCTTCTGCAGATAATTAACTCATCGCATCATGAAAAAGCAAAAACAAGCTTAACCTTGGACAGCCCGCTCCCTCACAAGGGTCTTAACCCACCATTTGTTTCAGCCGATTTAACAAATGCCTTGACGATTTTCCACTATGATCTCTCATGGACCAATTAAAGTATATTATCAAAATCTGTCGTTAGATTTTGGGATTGGAGCTGGTGCACTAAATAACTGTCAAAATCTGGAGTGAAATATGAAAATTTTAAGAAACTACTGCTTGTTGTAACTATGCATATATCTTATAACTAAGCTTTAAGTAAGGCTGTGAAAGAACCAAGCTCCCTCCTTCTCCATATTTACACAATAAAATATGAAATTGCCAAAGCATGAAACTTAATTTTCTCGACTGTTTCGCCAATTATATTGAGTGAACAACAGATTAAGGAATGTGCCCAAAGTGTAACTTCATTGAGTGCAACGAAAATAATTAAGCAGGCGAAGGTTCCTGGGGCGTGAGCAGTGGGTGTGGCGACCGCGGCTTGGGTCTCCGTGGAGACGTCCCGGGTGTTAGGAAGGCAAAATAAATTAGAGGATTAGAATGACTGAAGCAATGGGACAAGTAAACTATGACTTCAAGAGGGATTTGAAAAATGTTTTCAGTGGCCACAAAGCAATGTGTCCCCACACCGTCAGGATGGCCGAGAGGTACGCACACTCACTCTAAGCTATCTAGCCTGGGTTTGAATCTCCACACAGCTATAAACTGTCATCCAGGTGTTTCACAGGAAAGGTAATTCATCAATGTGTGTGTGTCATCCCTCAGATGAATGTTCAACTGGGCATCACATTTGCTGGAATTACCCCTCCCCTCTTCTTCCCTCTCCTCACTCCTCCTCTCCTCCACACTCTCCCCTCCACTTCCCCTCTTTTCTCTTCCCACCTCCTCTCCTCACCCTCTCCCCCCTCTCTCACCCTCTCCATCCTCTCCTCACCCTCCTTTCCCCCCCTCTCCTCACTGTCTCACTCCTTCTTTCACCCCACCCCTCTCCCCTCCCCCTTCCTAGCTCCCTCCCAACCTCACTCCCCTCCCTCTTTTCTCTCTCTTTTTTTTTTTTTGTATACAAGATCGAGGCTCGTGAAAGAGCGAACATTAATCACACAAAAAGTCAAACCGACACAAACCGACACATAAAACACAAAATATGGGGAGCGGTAGACAAGATTGGGAGAGAGGAGGAAGGACACAAACACAACATTTGAGAGCAGGGACATCGAGAGAACTGTGGGAGGGAGAGGGCTTGGGGGGAGGTGGGAGAGGTATAAAACATATGGACACTGCAAGGACTTCCAGGAAAGAAGTTGGAATTTCCAAAAGGTGTATCTGGGGTGAATTAGCGGGGGTAGAAAAGATCAAGGTTTTGGATGGGGGAAGATAAGAGATGGTGGTGAACAGCTGTTTTAAAGACCTGGAGGGTGGAGTGGGATTGAAGAGAGTGAGGGAGTTTGTTCCAGAGGTGGGAGAAAAGGGGAATGAAAAGGGGAAAGTGAAGGTGATGCAGGGAGCCTAGATTTTGGCAGTTTAACCACAAGAGGGTTGCTGGCAGATCTTGTGCGACCTGCAGGAATATTTGGGGGACAGAGCACAGAGAGAGCTGGGGGGGGCAAGGCCGGAGAGGAGTCGGTAGAAGACAGAAAGACCACCAACCTGTCTGCGGTTAGTAAGTGAAAGGCCCTCGGAGTTTGCTTCATCGCAGGAGATTCCAATGATTCTGAAAGCTTTGGCTTCAACAGCGTGAAGCCGAGCTAGGTGTGACGCACGAGCACCGGCCCAAAGGGGGGAACAGTATTCCATTGAGCTGCGGATGAAAGCCTTGTATGTGGTGAGGAGCTCAGCTGTGCAAAGGAAGGACTGTGCACGACGGAGGATGCCCAGTCGGCGACTGGCTTTGGAGGCCAGCTTGGAAATGTGGTTTTCCCAAGAAAGATCATGGCAGATAGTGAGACCCAAAAGCTTGAGCGACAGAACTTCTTGGAGAGGATTGTTGAGAAAGTAGGTGGGAGGGTTTTCCAGTCGGTCTTTTCGGAGAGACATAGTAAGACTGTGAGATTTGTCAGGATTGAAAGACATGTTCTACTCGGTTGACGAGTCTGTGATTTTGTGTGCAGAGAGTGAGGAGGCTGCAGGCTGCCGATCTGAGGGATGAGGAATGGAGCGGCAGAGAGTGGAGTCATCAGCAAAGAGATAGAGAGGATTTTCCAGAGAGTGGAGAGATCGTTGATGAATACCAGAAAAAGCACAGGGCCCAGAACACTACGTTGGGGAACTCCAGCCAGAAGAGGAAGGGGCGATGAGAGAAATCCATTCAGGGCCACACGTTGACTACAACCAGAGAGGAAGTCCGCAAGCCAAGCATGGAGATTTCCATGGATACCATAGGAGGAGAGTTTGGTGAGCAGAGCTGGGTGCCAGACCATATCGAAGGCACGTGATATGTCAAGGGAGACAGTCTGATTTCCTGTTTGGCATTGAGGACCTCCATCCATTGTTGAGACAGCAGAAGCAACATGTCCAGAGTAGAATGACCTGGTCTGAATCCAAATTGATGATCGGAGATCAAGCCATTGGAGAAGAGGAAGGATTTGATATCCGAAGCAATGATGGATTCCATGACTTTGCTGATAATTGGGAGCAGGCCGATTGGTCTGTAGTTGCAAGGATCTGTTTTTGCACATTTTTTGTGTAAAGTGGTAATGTTTGCTGATTTCCAAGATGCTGGCAGATGACCTTGAGCAAAAGAGAGGGTGAAAAGAACAGAGAGGGTGAGATAGAGCGGAAGAGCAGGATTTTAGGACCCATGGGCTGATGCTGATGCCTTTCCCAAACCCTCTACACTCTTCCTCCTCTCTGTCCCTCCTCATCTCTGTCCCAGTGTCCCACCCTCCCCTTCTCTCGACACCCTTTCTCTCTCTCTCCCCCACCCCTCTCTCTCCCCCTTCTCTCTCTCCCAACCCCTCCTCACTCTCCAATAATCTTTCTCTTTCTCTCACCCCACTCTATCTGCCACCTTTCTCTATCTCCACTTCATAGCATCCCCCCACTTCCAATTCTCCTCCTCTCCTCGCTCCAACCACGCCTCTTCTCTCTCTCTCCTCTCCCCCTGCTCACTCTCCCCTCCCCTCCTCGCTCCCCCACGCCTCTTCTCTCTCTCCTCTCCCCCTGCTCACTCTCCCCTCCCCCTCCTCTCTCTCTTTTCCCATCTCCTCCTCACCTTCTCCCCCTCCTCTCTCCATCCCCTTCTCTCTCCCCTTGCTCTATATTTCTCTCACTCCCACCCCCTTCCTCAAGTGTATAACGACATGTGGTGAGGGGTCACTCCCCCACCCCCCTTCCTCACTCTTCCCTCACTCTCTTCCTAACTCCCCACTCTCTCTCTCCCTACCTCTTCTTTCTTTTTTCTTTTTTGTATACAGCATCTCGGCTCGTGAAAGAGCTAATATTTATCACACAAAAAAATCAAAACAGACACACAAAGTATATAATAAAGGGAGAGGAAGACACGATGGGGAGCGAAGGGGAAGCACACAAACACATTTGGGAGCAGGGACATCGGGAGATCTGTGGGAGGGAGAGGGCTTGGGGGTGGAGGTGTGGGAAGGGGGGGGGGGGTGGGAGAAGTATAAAACACAAGGACACTGCAAGGACTTCCAGGAAAGAAGTTGGAATTTCAAAAAGGTGGATCTGGGGTGAAATTAGCGGGGGTAGAAAAGATCAAGGTTTTGGATGGGGGAAGATAAGAGATGTTGGTGAACAGCTGTTTTAAAGACCTGGAGGGAGGAGTGGGATTGAAGAGAGTGAGGGAGTTTGTTCCAGAGGTGGGAGAAAAGAGGAATGAAAGAGTGAAGGTGAGCAGAGAGCCGAGATTTCGGCAGTTTAACCATAAGAGGGTTGCAGGCAGATCTTGTGCGACCTGTAGGAATATTTGGGGTACAGAGCCCAGAGAGAGCTGGGGGAGCAAGGCCGGAAAGGAGTCGGTAGAAGACAGAAAGACCACCAACCTGCCTGCGGTGAGCAAGTGAGAGGCCCTTGGAGTTAGCTTCATCGCGGGAGATGAAGCATCCTCCCCTCCTCCCCGCCCCCCCCCCCCCCCAATTTCCTCCCTCTCCCCTCCTCTCTTTCTAATTTGCTGGTAATAATAATAACTAGAACGCCACTCAGTAGAGTGCATACTCCCGCCGTGGGTTTAGTTGGAATAATACGTTTTGTTTAACATCCCCTCTCCCCAAAACAATAAATGAAAAATATAGTAAGCCCTAACTGTCAGAGAATTTATTTTGATATATCTCGGAATTAGAGGAGAAAAACATCATTTAAGAATAAGAATAAAAGCTTTAATGCAGTAAAACAGAAAAAAATTCTTTCCCAAAAAAATTCCTGGATCCGGTATAATATCCTGCGCTGCACCAAAAACTAATCAATTCTTCCTTATCCCAAGGGCAATCATCCCACCAACTTTCATCCAAATCCGTTCAGAACTTTTCCAGATATCTTGTTCACAAACACACGAACACACACACACACGGACGGACACGATCGAATGCATTACTCCCTGGTGGAAGTAATAAACCTGAAAATCGCAGAGCCAGAACCAGAATTATTTATTTGGTCTGGGAAGCCCATGCGAGGTATCTTCTTTTTCAGCCTCTCACAACCCTGGGTGAATATGCGATCTTTTAAAAATCTGTTAAATTTTGCCAAATCTGTTTTATTCGTTTGTTAATATACCTCAACCATTGACAAATCTGGGACTAAGTCTTCATAAGTTCATCAAATACTGACACCACGAATGACATTCGCTGAGCTAAATGTTGATATTGTGGCGGACACGAAAGCCCACTGGCGTGGTGACATCATTCCGCGCACCAAGTGGGCGGCGGCCACGCCCGAGGGGTAGGCGTGGCCTCAGGATATACACCGGGCGCGCAGCCCGGAGCGCGCCAGTGCTACAGTGACCTCTTGTCAATAAAGACACTTTTGTTTTAACAGCGTTGTCCGCTTCCTCCTTGGTAACAAGTCGCGCGCGTAGCACCGCGCTTCATTGGTGACCTCCGACGTTCTGGTCAGCCGTCACTGACCACCCGAACCCGCCACAGCCATGGCAACCAACGCGGTAGCGATAAAGCTCCCCGAGTTCTGGGAAGCTCAGGCGGAGATCTGGTTCCTGCAGGCCGAAGCCCAGTTCAGGCTTCGACGCATCATGGCGGATGAGACATGCTACTGCCACGTGGTCGCCTCCCTCGGGGCCGGCGCGGCCGCCCACGTCGTGTCGGTCCTGAGGAACCCACCGGCCGACGACAGGTACGAGGCGATCAAGCGTCTCCTCCTCGCCACGTTTGGCCTCACGGTGGACGCACGGGCCGATCGCCTCTTGGACCTCCCCGAGCTCGGTGACACGCGACCGTCGGTCCGAATGGACCATATGCTGTCACTCATGGGCGACGAAACCCCAAACGCTCTATTCCGGGCGTTATTTTGACGCCAGCTGCCGGCACAAGTACGCCTCGCGTTGGCCGGTTCCGCGACAATGGAACCCCGTGCGCTCGCGGCCGAGGCCGACAAGTTCTACGCGGCTTTAGACACGCAGGCGAGTTTCGGTGCGGCCGTAGCGGCTCCCGAGCCCGAAACTGCTGCGGGTGCCCACCCCTACTACGCGACGCACCGCGTAGCCACTGAACCTCCTGCGAGTGCCCACCCCTGCTCCGAGGGGCGCCTCGTGGCATCCGCCACACCGGCGTTCGTGGGCGCGAAGCTCGCCTTGGCTAACGCCACCATACTCGCGCACCCGGCGCCCGATGCACCGATCGCCCTCACCACCGACGCCTCGGACTACGCGGTGGGTGCAGTGCACGAGCAATGGGTGCGTGGAGCTTGGCAACCACTGGCGTTCTTCAGCCGGCAGCTTCACCCGCCCGAACGCCGGTACAGTACCTTCGACCGCGAGTTGCTCGGGCTCCACCTGGCGGTCAGGCACTTCCGCCATCTGCTCGAGGGCCGTGCGTTCACGGCCTTCGTCGACCACAAGCCACTGGTGTTCGCGATGGGCAAGGTCGCCGAGCCGTGGTCGGCCCGGCAGCAGCGTCACCTCTCGGCCGTGTCCAAATACACGACAGACATCCGGCACGTCGCGGGGAAGGACAACCCGGTGGCGGATTGCCTTTCCCGGTCCGTTGCCCACGCGGTCCACCTCGGCATCGACTATGCCCGGATGGCGGCGGACCAGGCCGCCGACCCCGACGTCCAGGCCTTGCGGACCGCCGTTACGGGCCTCCGTGTCACCAAGGTGCCGTTCAACGGCCAGGGCATGGCCCTCTGGTGCGACGTCTCCCTCGGGCGGCCTCGCCCCATCGTGCCCGCGGGCTGGCAGCGCCGGATTTTCGACTCCATCCACGGCCTGTCCCACCCAGGCACGAGGGCCTCCCAGAGGTTGATCGCCGACAAGTTTGTCTGGCATGGCCTCCGGAAGGCCGTCCGCGGCTGGGCCAGGACGTGCCTCGCGTGCCAGCGCGCGAAGGTGCACCGACACACCCAGGCCCCATTGGCCCCGTTTGCGGTGCCGGAACGTCGGTTTGACCACGTTCACGTGGACCTGGTGGGACCTCTGCCCCCCTCGCGGGGTTTCACCCATGTCCTGACCATGATGGACCGCACCACCCGATGGCCGGAGGCCGTGCCTTTGGCGTCAACGACGGTGGCGGACGTCGCGCAGGCGTTCATCGCCACCTGGGTCGCCCAGTTCGGCGCCCCCCTCGGACATCTCATCCAACCGCGGCCCCCAGTTCACCTCGGAGCTCTGGGGGGCGGTCGCACGGGGGCTCGGGTTCCAGCTGCACCGCACCACGGCCTACCACCCCCAGGCTAACGGCCTGTGCGAGCGGTTCAACCGCTCGTTGAAGGCGCGCTCCGGGCCACCCTCCGCGACGGCGGCTGGGTCGACAGGCTCCCCTGGGTCCTGCTGGGCCTCCGGACGGCGCCCAAGGAGGACCTGCGCGCATCCGCGGCGGAGTTGGTCTTTGGACAACCGCTGCGGGTGCCGGGCGAGTTCCTCCCCCGACCCCACGGCACCTTGGTCCGCGGCGCAGGAGCGCTCCGCGCTGCAGGAGACCGCCCGGAGGTTCGCCCCGGTGCCGACGGCGCACCACGGGCACCCACCCACGCACGTCACCCCGGAGCCTTCGCACCGCGGAGTATGTCTTCGTCCGGCACGACGCCCACCGGACACCACTGCGGCCCCCGTACTACGGGCCTTTGCGCGTGCTGGAGACCGGGGTGAAATACTTCACCTTGGACATCGGCGGTACTCCCGACCGCGTCTCGGTGGATCGACTCAAGCCGGCCCACCTCGACGTGGACCACCCACCGCCGGTGGCTCGGCCCCCGTGTCGGTGCCACCCCCCGGCGGGCGGACCCCCGGCACCGCCCAGCACCACCGGCACGCCACCCCCCGGTCCGGTACCCATCCCGGGTACAGCCGGGGGCATCCCAGCTGGCATCCCTGCACCCCGGACACCGCCGGTCGCCAGAGGGCGCTTCAGCCGGGTCATCCGTTTGCCCCGCAAACTGGCCCTCCAGGTGCGCGGGAATTCTGGGGGGGCGCGTGTGGCGGACACGAAAGCCCACTGGCGTGGTGACATCATTCCACGCACCAAGTGGGCGGCGGCCACGCACGAGGGGTAGGCGTGGCCTCAGGATATACACCGGGCGCGCAGCCCGGAGCGCGCCAGTGCTGCAGTGACCTCTTGTCAATAAAGACACTTGTTTTAACCGCGTTGTCCGCTTCCTCCTTGGTAGCAAGTCGCGCGCGTAGCACCGCGCTTCAATATCTCTTCTGAGGTAAAAACAAAACCCAAAAAACAGTTTTAAAGCATTATACATATCAAACGATACATTTTATTAAACGGGGAAACCTAATACACACTTTGGTGGTTTTAAAATGACAGAATATGTCTTTATTAGAAGAAAAAAATGAACATTGAAGACGACGCTGCTAAAAAAAATACACCAGTCTAACGCATAACCACGAGTTTAAACTACATTTACAACAAATATGAAAACTATTTTCATATCACAATGTTAAATATAGAATATATAGAAGATAATGTTAAAAAAAAATGAGCCCTATCTTCCAATGGTAAAAAAAATCCTTCAAAAAATTCCTGGATCGGGAATAATATCATGAGCTTCACCAAAAACTAATCAATTCTTCCTTATCCCATGGGCAATCATCCCAACAACGTTCATCCAAATCCGTTCAGAACTTCTCCAGATATCCTGTTCACAAACACACACACACACACACACACACACACACACACACACACACACACACACACACACGGACACGAGTGAATGCATTACTCCCTGGCGGGAGTAATAACAATAATAACTAGAACCTGCCACTTTAAAACTGCTGTTAGTGATGACCGGTTTACTCGCACCCACTTTTGATACAACCCCACTTTTGATACAACCCCACTTTCATTGGACATGCTTTGACACAACCCCGATACACACACACACACACACACACACACACACATCCACCCCCCCCCCATCCATACGCACCCCCCCCCACACACACATATCCACCCCCCCCCCCCACCCACACACACAGACATCCACACACACGCACATCCACACACACACATCCACACACACACAAACATTCCCCCTCCCCCCACACGCACACCCCTCCACACATATACACACACACACACACCCCTCCACACATACACATACACACACACACACACACACACACACACACACACACACACACACATCCAACCCCCCCTCCTCCACATGCACACCCCAAACCCCCCCACATACACACATATCCACCCCCCCCCCACACACCCACACACACATCCACACACACGCACATCCACACACAAACACATCCCCACATGCATACACACACACACACATATCCAACCCCCCTCCTCCACATGCACACATATCCACCCCCACACACACACACACCCTCCCCCCCCCACCACACTCACACACACATAAACACACACACACATCGCCCCCCCACACCCACACACACACCTACAAACCCCTCCAACCACACGCACACCCTTCCACACACACACACACACACACACACACACACACACACACACACACACCAACCCCCCCCCTCCACACACACAAACACCCACATCCCTCCCCCCCCCCACACACACATCCCTCCCCCCCCACACACACACATCCCCCCCTACACACATACACACACATCTGCCCCCCCCCTCGATACACACACCCCAACCCCCCCTCCACACACACAAACACCCACATCCCTCCCCCCCCCCACACACACATCCCTCCCCCCCCACACACACATCCCTCCCCGCCCCCCCCCCCCCACACACACACATATCCACCCCCTACCCTCCCACACACAACACACACAGACATCCACACACACGCACATCCACACATCCACACACATTCCCCCTCCCCCCACACACACACCCCTCCAGCACCTACACACACACACACACACACACACACACACACACACA